>NC_037680.1:69174183-69208701 GCF_003255815.1 Theropithecus gelada | reverse complement strand
TTTGAGACGGAGTCTCACTGTGTCTCCCAGGCTGGAGTGCAGTGGTGCGATCTCGGCTCACTGCAAGCTCCGCCCCCCGGGTTCACGCCATTCTCCCGCCTCAGCCTCCGAGTAGCTGGGACTACAGGCGCCCGCTACTACGCCCGGCTAGTTTTTTTGTATTTTTAGTAGAGACGGGGTTTCACCATGTTAGCCAGGATAGTCTCGATCTCCTGACCTTGTGATCCACCCGCCTCGGCCTCCCAAAGTGCTGGGATTACAGGCTTGAGCCACCGCGCCCGGCCACAACTGTAGTTTTAAATCTTAGTTGAAGAAAGAAAAAAAAAATCCCCTTGAAACATAAAAGCCATTTTAGAGGCAGCAGGAGTCTGGCATTATTGAAGGTCATACTGTCACTGAAATGAGCTCCTATTTCCTTTTAAAAATGATAATCAATGTCTTGAATAAAGTGATTTTTAAAAAACAGAAAGTAAGAAGGCACCTACGTTTTCAACTTCTGACTCCTGCAATTCTAATTTGATCGATGGGAAACAGGGAATTAGATATTTTTTCTTACATGGCTTGGCACCAAATCTCTTTTCCTATCAATAAACCTAGACTAGGAAATGTGCGTATGTGTGTTTGTTGTGTGTGTGTGTGTGTGTGTGCATATTCAGCTATGTTTTTCCTATAGAATGGTTCAAACTCATGAGAAGTGCTTGCTGTCATGTTTTTGATGGTTGTATTCTGATAATGGATGACAGGACTTAATGAGAGAGCTAGCAAGCATTGTTGACCTAATAACAACCCCAGCTGTCATTACTTTAGGGCAACAGTCCTGCAGGGGTAGACACCCAGTGATCAGGAGATACTGCAGGGGAGATTAGATTAAGTCGAGATCAATAGAACAATTTTGTCCCACAAGTTTTATTGTTCTCCCTCCACCAGCTGAGCTGAAATGTAGGATCTGATTGATTCATTAGATTACTCTGTACTCAAACACAGATCACTAGACAGAGTTTGTAATGCATACAGAGGGCGTTAACCTTAATCACTTTAACCACCTAAGCAAATTCCATGGTTCTTATTCCCAGCTTTCTTTAGCTTCAAGATTTATTCAACGTAAAACTGCCATTTGTTTTACTACTCCTTATGGTTTAATTTGCATATGATAGACATAGTAAATAGCAGCCATTCCCAGCTTTTTAATTTTACCCGTCAAGTTGTACTTCTGAAAGAGAATTGGATACTGTTGAATATGATAAAAGCAAGAGTGTATACGCAATAATAAGGAGAAGCTGTTATACAACAGGTGCATTTATTAGGTTAAAAATAATAAAGATGAGTATTTAGTAAAGTTATCACTTAATACAAGGCTGAAGTCCTTTAGAAATCACTAATTTATTTCCCCATATTGAGACACTAACGAATAACAGCTTTAACCAAACAACCACATGGAAAAATATGTATAATTAAGATTTTTTTTCTAGTGCTTTCCTGCTTCCCTTTTATGGCCTCAGCTCTACTTTGGTTCTTTCCATTCTTATTTATATAATGAAATAGCTCTTTGCTATCTAGTTATGAATCTAGTTGTCATCTTCATAAATGGCAATTTGTTGTATGCCCCTGATAGGGAAAAGCAAAGTTTACTAAATGCTTGTCATACTTTATAGTTATATGAATGTCCACTGACTAATAATTAAATATTGGTGTCTTACTGCCTAATCAAAAACTTTCTTGTCAAAATTTATATCTTATTTTCTATTTTCTCAAGGCTTTTCCAAAATAGTAATATCCTATTATTGGTAAACAACCAACATTATAATTCATTCTCCTTATTCCACATATTTGCAACAATATTTGCAGTCTCAGGCCACTCCCTTCTTTTCCTCGAAGATTTTTGCCCCTGACTCACTGTTACGAACTCAGCACTGTGTCATCAGTTTCAGTGACTTCAGTATCCTCATAGATGACCTCATTATGATTTTAATATTCAAGGATGCAGGATAATAATGCCTCTCTTGCAATGATCTTGTCTTCACACATATATGTGTATTTCCTGTCGTCATAAAAGATATTTTTTCATTACCAATAACTGTGCCACCAGTAAAATCTCAATTTCAAGTATCTCCAACTGTCCCTTTTTATCTTTTCAGCTGATAATGAGACAGTCAAATGGCTAGGCAGATAAAAAGGGGTCCCCAGAGAGTCTCCCACCTGCCCCACAAGTGTTTACACCGGGTACTTTTGGTCAGATGAGGGAACCTGTCCAGGGCTTTTCTGGGCATGTCCACAGTGCACTGGAGGCCAACGTGTGCACGGGCGAAAAGTGTGGAGCCATGGGGGAATTCCCGCCTTATGCAGGGGAGGAGCCTGCTCTCTTCAGCTCCTGTAGTGACCTGGGAATCAATCTGCGAGGTGGACGGCTGGCTAGCAGGACTCCATCTCACTTTGCTGAGCATTCTTTTTTTTTTCGTTTTTCCTTTTTGCCCAGTAAATTCTGCTACTCACCTTTCTATGTGTCTGTGAGTTTAATCTTTCCTGGTTGCGTGACAAGAACCTGGTTTTAGCTGAACTAAGGAGAAAGTTCTGCAACGATAACATGCATTAACTCCACACCAAGAAAACTATGACCCCACAAGGACCCATAATTCATTGAACTGTTTCACTTTTTCAGTGTCTCTTAAAGCCTTATGTCCTCACTTCATTTATGTATACCCTAAAATACTTGCACCTTCGTTTTAAATATTTAGCTAAAAAACAATCCTACGGAAGCGCGGGCGGAGGATCCCCAGCCGGGTCCGGAGCCTGAGCCTGAGCCTGAGCCCGAGCCGGGAGCTGGTTGCTGGGGCTCCGGGCAGTGGGACCGCCGGGCCCCCAGCGATGGCGACCCTGTGGGGAGGCCTTCCTCGACTTGGCTCTTTGCTCAGCCTGTAGTGCCTGGCGCTGTCCGTGCTGCTGCTGGCGCAGCTGTCAGACACCGCCAAGAATTTCGAGGATGTCAGATGTAAATGTATCTGCCCTCCCTATAAAGAAAATCCTGGACATATTTATAATAAGAACATATCTCAGAAAGAGTGTGATTGCCTTCATGTTGTGGAGCCTATGCCTGTGCAGGGGCCTGATGTAGAAGCATACTGTCTACTCTGTGAATGCAAATACAAAGAGAGAAGCTCTGTCACAATCAAGATTACCATTATAATTTCTCTCTCCATTTTGGGCCTTCTACTTCTGTACATGGTATATCTTACTCTGGTTGAGCCCACACCGAAGAGGCGCCTCTTTGGACACTCACAGTTGATACAGAGTGATGATGATATTGGGGATCACCAGCCTTTTGCAAATGAACACCATGTGCTAGCCCGCTCCCGCAGTCGAGCCAACGTTTTGAGCAAGGTAGAATACGCCCAGCAGCGCTGGAAGCTTCAAGTCCAAGAGCAGCGGAAGTCTATCTTTGACCGACATGTTGTCCTCAGCTAATTGGGGTTGAATTCAAGGTGACTAGAAAGAAACAGGCAGACAACTGGAAATAATTGACTGGGTTTTGCTGGGTTTCGTTTTAATACCCTGTTGATTTCACCAACTGTTGCTGAAAGATTCAAAACTGGAAGCAAAAACATGCTTGATTTTCTTTTTCTTGTTAATGTAATAATAGAGACATTTTTAAAAGCACACAGCTCAAAGTCAGCCAGTACATCTTTTCCCATTTGTTACTTTTACTAATAAAAATAAATCTGCCTGTAAATTATCTTGAAGTCCTTTACCTGGAACAAGCATTCTCTTTTTCACCACATAGTTTTAACTTGATTTTCAAGATAATTTTCAGGGTTTTTGTTGTTGTTTTTGTTTGTTTGTTTTTTTGGTGGCAGAGGGGAGGGATCCCTGGGAAGTGGTTAAAACTTTTTTCAAGTCACTTTACTAAACAAACTTTTGTAAATAGACCTTACCTTCTATTTTTGAGTTTCATTTATATTTTGCAGTGTAGCCAGCCTCATCAAAGAGTTGACTTACCCATTTGGCTTTTGCACTGACTGTCTTATCTGGGTATCTGCTGTGTCTGCACTTCATAGTAAACTGGATCTGAAATGCCTGGTGGCTTTTCACAAAAAGCAGATTTTCTTCATGTACTGTGATGTCTGATGCAATGCATCATAGAACAAACTGGCCATTTGCTAGTTTACTCTAAAGATTAGACATAGTCTTGGTCTAGTGTGTGCTCTTACTCATCATCTTCTAGTACCTTTAAGGACAGATCCCAAGGACTTGGACACTTGCAATAAAGAAATTTTATTTTAAACCCGAGCCTTCCTGGATTGATAATATATACACATTTGTCAGCATTTCCGGTCGTGCTGAGAGGCAACTCTTTGAACTCCAATGTTTGCAGCTTTGAACTAGGGCTGGGGTTGTGGCTGCCTCTTCTGAAAGGTATAACCATTATTGGACAACTGGCTTTTTTCTTCCTGTGTCCTCTTTGGAATGTAACAATACAAATAATTTTTGAAACATCAAAAAAAAAAAAAAAGAAAGAACAATCCTTATTAAGTCTGCTCCTTTCTCAGTGTACTTACCCTTGCAGCTGCATGTTGACAAAGAAAAACATAAACATGCAGATTAATCTGTTATTTTGAAGTGACTGTGTTGTCTGGGGTATACACCCTGGGTTCATTGTCACACCCCAGGAAAATTTAAGACAAGCACATACATGAGGAGTTTAGGTGCAGAGGTTTAATAGGTAGAAAACAAGAGAAAGAGAAACAGCTTCCTCTATAGAGCAAGCAGTCTGATTTGAAAGGGCCATCTGGCCGCAAATGCCCCAAATTTTATAGTCCAGTTTGAGAAGGCGGTGTCTGATTTGCATAGGGCTCATAGATTGGTTCGATAATGTGTGACATTTACATAGTGGACAGGGAAGACTCGTGGCCCCAACCTAATCTTATGCAAATGGACTTTCCAGTTGATAGGGCCCATTTTGTCTGCTGCTTACAGCACACAAGGCTGGCAGAGAAGGGAAGATGGAGCCGCCATCTTGAAAATGTCTAGTCCTGAGTTCCTGCTGGCATTTGCTCATGCAAGCTCCCAGTTTGCAGGGTGCTCTTTGTTAGAAAATGATTTGGGGCTGCTTTTCATTAAAAAGAAAAGCCTTACGGAGGACTCCCTTACCCTTGCTATCTGCCTTAGTAATTCCTTCTTAACTCATATCAATTTCTCTCAGTAAAAGGAAAAAGCAATTACATCTGAGCCAGGACCCTAATTCTCCACTTCTTTTATATCAAAAGCTCTTAGAAGAGTCATCAGTACTCACTGTCTTCAGTTTACTTTATTCCTTTCTAAATCTCCAGTCAGGTTTTTGTAATATTCTTACTACTCCTTCTCCTCACCCACCCACCTACACACCACCACCAACATTGTGCTGTAACATCTGTTATGTTTCAATGGCCTACAGGGTGCTAAAATCAATGGTGAAGTCTCAGTTTTCATATTTCAGAATGAAAGGCAAAATCCTTACAAAAAACAAAAAAATTGGCTTTCTTTTTGGTCTAGCTCTCTGTTAATTTCTGATCTCATTTTTTATTACTCGTAGTACTCTCCTTAAATCTGCCTCAGCCAGCCTTTTGATATTTCTTTAAATCCATCAAGAAAGTGCCCAAACCAGAACATCTACATTTTAGGTCCCTCTGCCCCAAGCATTTCTCCTCTTCTCTCTTGCCTAAAGTGATTTAGTCAACTTACTTAACCACAGGCATGTCTTTTGATAAACAGAATTCCATGGTTTTAATGCACCTGTATTTATTAGTCCTTTCACCTATAATTAGGACTTTTATATGCATACTTTTATTCAGTACATTTTTCCTTCCTGCTCGATGTTTTTTTCTCTTTGTTTTTCTTTATTTAAATTGTGAATCTGATTTTTCAATTTCATACTTTATTGGCAGTTTGTACCATACAGTTTTGATATTCTTTAGATGATTACTCTAGAAATTAACAACAATCAACCTATTTATCAAACTCTAACATTAATTAGCATTTTTATCTCTTTTTGAATGCCTGGAAAGATCAAGGAATTTGTTTTATTTTAATTTTCTTGGCCAGGGATGGTGGCTCATGCCTGTAATTCCAGCACATTGGGAGGCCAAGGCAGGTGGATTGCCTGAGCTCAGGAGTTCGAGACCAGCCTGGGCAACATAGTGAGACCCTGTTGCTACAAAAAAAATTACAAAAAAAATTAGCCAGGTGTGGTGATGTTTGCCTGTACTGCCAATTACTCTGGAGACTGAAGCAGGAGGATCGCCTGAACCTGGTAGGCAAAGGTTGCAGTGAGTTGAAATGGTGCCAGACTGGGTGACAGAGTGGGATCCTATCTCAAAAACAAAACAAAACAAAAACTTTCTTGATTACATCATAAATATAGTGAAATGTAATTTAAACATACATATATGCATACAATTTTCATTATTCATTTTTTCGTTCTACATTTCTGAACTTCTATTTAGAATCATGCTTCCCTATGTTGAAATAACACCTTCAAATATGTATTCACTATAAGTTTTTTTGAGAAATTCTTTTTTATTTTTTTACATTTCACAAGGTGAAATGTAAAAATATAATAATAACTGTGTCTTTACTCTTGTATCAGGAGAACCCGCTCCCGATGTTTAACGTGGGTTCTTTTCTATTTCCTAAGTGTCTCGGCTGGGTTGAGAAATAAAGGGGAAAAGCACAAGAGAGAGAAATTTAAAGCTGGGTGTCTGAGGGAGACATCACATGTCGGCAGGATCCGTGATGTTCCCCGAGTCGTAAAACCAGCAAGAAGTTTTTATTAGCTATTTTCAAAACCGGAGGGAGTGCACGAATGCGGTGTGGGTCACAGAGATCACATACTTCACAAGGTAATACAATATCACAAAGCAAATGGAGGCAGGGCAAGATCGCAGGACCACCGGAGGAGGTGAAATTAAAATTGCTAATGGAGTTTCAGCAGGCATTGTCGTAGATAACATCTTATCAGGAAACAGGGTTTGAGAGCAGATAACCTGTCTGACCAAAATTTATTAGATGGGAATTTTCCTCCACTTAATAAGCCTGGGAGCACTATAGGAGGCTGGGGCTTATTTCATCCCTTCGGCTTCGACCATAAAAGACGGGACTCCTTAAAAAGGGGCCGTCTATAAGCCTACCTTCAGGGTGCATTCTCTTTCTCAGGGATGTTCCTTCCTGAGAAAAAGAATTCAGCGATATTTCTCCTATTTGCTTATGGAAGGGGAGAAATATAGCTCTGTTACGTCTGGCTCACTGGCAGCCAGTTCAAAGTTACCTCTCTTGTTCCCTGAACATCGCTGTTATCCTGTTCTTGTTTTAAGATGCCCAGATTTCATGTTGTTCAAACACACATGCTCTACAAACAATTTGTGCAGTTGATATAATCACAGGGTCCTGAGGGATTAAGAGATTAAAGTAAAGGCAGGCATAATAAATCACAAGGATATTCATTGGGGAAGTGATAAGTGTCCATGAAATCTTCACAATTTATGTTCAGAGATTACAGTAAAGACAGGTGTAAGAAATTAAAAAAGTATTAATTTGGGGAACTAATAAAGGTCCATGGAATCTTCACAATGCATGTTCTTCTGCCGCGGCTTCAGCCGGTCCCTCCATTCGGGGTCCCTGACTTCCCACAACACTCTTAGGGTACAGAGCTGGTAAACCTGTGTATATTAATTATACATACATGCCATTTATATTTCACAGCCTTGTGTAGAACAAGCTTACCAACTAGAGTACAATGTGTGTGTAAAGTTATTTGTGTTCTTTCATCTCATTGCATCATTTCAAAACATTTTATTCCCCCCACAAAGCAACTTGGATCAACTTCTCTCTCTCTTTCCTGTAAGTGTATATATTTCATTTATAGTACAATTTGATTCTACTTTTCATACATGCATTTCATTTGGATCTTTCCCCTTTCCCACATTTTAGTTGCTTTTAAAAATTTACTTAAAGTGATGTACACTTTGTGGTACGTAGTTCTATAAATTTTGACAATTGTATCTAAAATCATAGTTCTATGTATGATGTATCTAGAAACATGGTTCCATACAGAATGAGTCCATCATTCCATCTTCAGTGTTATCCTCTCTTTCATGCTCAATATTGGTGATTTATATCTTCTCCCATTTTTCTGGATCAATCTCATTAGATATTTGTTGATTTTAGTGATTATTTTTTCAACAAAAATTGCTTTTATTACTTGTTTCTCATTTTTCATTATCACTGTATCAATTTATGTTCTTATCTCTCATATTTTATTTCCTGTTTTTGTATTAGATATAAGCTCCTTTTTTGTTTACCTAATTTCTTTTGTTTTTCCTGGTTTCCTAATTTCTTTAATAAGAACCTTAGATTAATAACTAGAGTACCTTCTTTTTTAATGTAAACATTTGATACTATGAAATTCCCACTGTTTGACATGACCCTAGAAGTAATTGATAGTGCCTTACTTTCTGGTGTGGCATTCATCTTGCACCTTCTTTGACTATTAGCTGCAATTAGCCATCTCTCTAAAAAAACCCTGGATTCATTCAAGAGGATATGATATGGTATTAGAGACCATATTGGGTTATTTTATTTTGTCTTTTGAGATAGGGTGTTGCTGTGTCACCCAGGATAGGGTGCAGTGGCGTGATCACGGCTCACTGTACCCTCAACGTCCTGGACTCAAGCGATCCTATGACTTTAGCCTCCAGAGGAGTTGGGCCCACAGGCATGCACCACTGTGCCAAGCCCCATATTAGGATATTAGTGATGCTTGTTGCTACTGAGTTGGCCATTGTTCCTAGTTATTTTCAATGGGAAGAATTAGGAAAAATTGCATGTAACCACAGAATTATTAATTCTACTCAGAGATTGGATAAATAGATAGGTAGATAGATGATGCTAGATAAAGCCGTTCTTTCCTGATGAAAGCCATTTTAATTTTTTCAATGACACCAAAATAATTATGTACTGGTTCATGCCAAATTATCATCCCAATACTCTGAGAATGATAAATTGTGACTACTGAAGAGAGTTTAAAATGTTTTTGATTATTCTTTTTGTTCTTATTTCTGGCCAAGTATATAAAACTGAATTATGTGTTTCACACTGTGATAATAGTATCACTAACTGGATACGAAGGCTCATTTTTCTCATTTCACTTCTGAGTTTGTTTTCTAAATTTCTTGTAGTAACAAAAAAAAATTTTTTTTCGTGTTATGTAAATTACTTTTTGTATTTTGTAAATTATTATATATTTTCCAGTTTGAAAGTAAATTCCAGAAGACATGAGCTATTTATAGAAAGCTACTCCTGAGTCCTCCATTTTCTTTTTTTTCTCCAATAGGTAATAATTTGTTTAATAAACCTCATACTTTTGTCCATATTTTTAAATACCATAAAGCTATTATATAGACATGTTTTGTTTTGTTTTGTTTTTTGAGATAGTTTCACTCTTGTTGCCCAGGCTGAAGTGCAATGGTGTGATCTCGGTTCACTGCAACCTCCACCTTGTTGGTTTCAAGCGATTCTCCTGCCTCAGCCTACCGAGTAGCTAAGATTACGGGCACACGCCACCATGCCCGGCTAATTTTTGTGTTTTTAGTAGAGACAGGGTTTCTCCATGTTGTCCAGGCTGCTCTTAAACTCCTGACCTCAGGTGATCCACCCGCCTTGGCCTCCCCAAAGTGCTGGGATGACAAGTGTGAGCCACTGTGCCCAGCCATATATAGCTATATGAATATTTTACTATGTACTATAATGTATTTGTTATCTCTCTTTGCCATCTTACCTTTTAGTATTTAGGAGGTTTATATTTGGTTCTAATGATATTTATGTTATTACCTGTATATTATACATTTTCCCTCTTTAATTGACCTTATCTTTAGATTTTGCTTCAGAAACAATATCAAATGAACTATTGAGATCTTCTTTCTTCTTGTTATCCCTTCTTTAGCATCTAATTTGAAAAAAAATTTACTTCCCATTAATACGTATAAAGCTAAGAGCAAGATTATTCTCAATTTTTTTCTTATATTTGTAACTTATTTTTTCAAAATTTTAAACACATCCTGCTGCATATTTAATTGTTGAAATGCATCTAAGTAGAGTATGTAGACATTAAATACTGTACTTTCTTATTCATAAATGTTATCTGGCCTTAATTCTATATGTAAATCTATGTTTAATGCTCACTATTAATCCTCATGTTGTTGCCATTTCAGCCACTTTGATCATATTAAGTTTGTTCTCTAGATTCTGTGAGAAGGACAATGAATCAATATTTCATAAGACCTTGCATGTTCATAAGAATTTGATTGAGACATTTATACTTGAAGGTCACTTTAGTGGATATAAAATCCTCAGCTAAGTTTTCTCTCTTTGTATATCTTAATTACATTATGCCCTTGATTTCTGGCTTAAAGTATTACTATTACAAAGTCTAATAATAATCTAATTTTGTTGTCATTGTAAATAACTTAAGCTCCTCCTCCATCCCAAAATACTCAAAAAATTTTAATTTTCCTTTAAAGCCAAGAAACAGTGTTGGTTATTCTAGATTGATTTTCCATAATAAGGAACAAACGGGAAGGAGCATAAAGCTGATAGCACCTGCCTGAAAATGATTTTTAGAACAGTAACCATGTAAAGGACTAAAATTAAAAAAATAAAAGATCAATTAATCAAAAATTAAGTTTTATGAGATTTCTTGTGATATAGATATACATAGATATAATAGGAGTTCATGAGGAATAAATCTATAACCATAGAACAAGATAATATTAGAACCATAATTTGAGAACAGTCTTCTGCCTTTAATGTTTTCAAAATAATAAAAAGAGAAAAAATTAGAGGCAGAGACTTGAACCAAAACTGAAAGATAGTTTCGAAACCCTGAGAAAATCAGTCTATCACCTTGTACAGATTAAACCTGTTTATTTTAAATGTGCTATTTGATTACTTAAATATATAGTTCTCCAACTGCTCTTATTCAATTGTCTTTCTTTTTCCATAAAGGAGAAACATGATTTCATAGGCCAATGTCATTTGAAGCTGGTATGCAATTTCTACAGCAGACATTCTGCTTCAGTTTACCCATCTTATGGGGCTTCATTTTGGGTCCCAACACAAAGGGATAGATCTCTCCTCCGGGGGGGTCTTAGGCTTTCATCAATACTATTCTACCAGAGAGGCAGCCGAAAGTTCTCATCTTTATTTCAAATTCTAAATCATCTGTTCTGAGATTTTCATATTTCTGCAGGTAAAAAGTAGTAACCATAAATACTAAGTTCACTTCCCTGGGTCTATATTCTCCTTCAACCCATGGCCTGCTACTTATTTACTTTCTTGTTGATTCTCTGATGTCTTAAAGTAAGTGTTTGATATGTTACCCAGATTTTGTTGTTGTTGTTTCTCACAATTCATGGTAAGGTCCAAATTATCTAGTTCAAAATTATACAATACAGAAGTCTTCATTTAATATTTTCAGAAATCTTAAGACTTAGAAATATTATCTTCTTTTGACAGATGAGAAACATAAGGATCAAAAAGAGTAATTTATCATTCTTAGATAATATATCTAAGTGAACAAAACAGACTTAAATGCCCTTATATCTCAGTTCAAAATATATGCTTTTTAATTTACTGACTTTTATATAAAGCAGATTAGAAAGTACCTGCTAAGTTCCAGGCTCAGTTCTCAATGCTTTCCAAATATTGACTCTTATAATAACCTTAAACTACACAAAGAGGTAGGTTCTATTCCCAATTATAAATGATGGAAGGAAAACAAATAGTTTTAATTCTTGCTGACAGTGTTTGTTTGTTTGTTTGTTTGTTTGTTTTGAGACAGAGTCTCGCTCTGTCGCCCAGGCTGGCGCAATCTCGGCTCACTGCAAGCTCCGCCTCCCGGCTTCACGTCATTCTCCTGCCTCAGCCTCCCGAGTAGCTGGGACTACAGATGCCCGCCACCACACCTGGCTAATTTTTTGTATTTTTTAGTAGAGACAGAGTTTCACCGTGTTGGCCAGGATGGTCTCGATCTCCAGACGTCGTGATCCACCTGCCTCGACCTCCCAAAGTGCTGGGATTACAGGTGTGAGCCACCGTGCCCGGCTCTTGTTGACAGATATTTTACACAGATACACCACTGTTGTTGAATACATTCTCTTAACTGCCTTTCCCATATAATAAATAATCTCCTTTAAACTATAAAAAAAAAGATGATAAAGAATATGAGAGTCAGAATCTGGAATGTGATAAGTTTAGTTTTTATAATCTCTTTCCATACCATCTTCATTCAACAAGCATTAATTACAAATTTACTATATAAATTATTAATGGTAACTTCATTTTGAAAAATGTGTGTTGGTGTGCAAGCCTGAGCACATGTGTGTTGAAGGTAGTAAAAATACAGTTCAGATAAAATAATATATGAGAACTTTAGGATGCAAATAAAAGAGAAATGTAATAAGCATGTACTAAATGGGAGGCCAAGGAAGGAGGATTGCTTGAGGCCAGGAGTTCAAGATTAGCCTGGGCAATATAGTGAGATTTCTCATCTTTACCCCACCCCTCCAAAAAACAAATAAACATTAAAATACAAAATCATGTATTAAATGTACAAGGTACATTCCATGCTAAATATATTGGAGCATGTAGTGTCATGAACAGTCACATTTTCTTCCCTAAGAATATACCCTATATTTAAGAAAACAGGGCAGAACTATGAAAAAATATATATATTGTTTGAAATAAAGTCTGTAATTAATTACTGGGTTTCTAAAAATCGCGTAATTTCAAAATGACAGACATCATAATTAACAGCAATGGGATGAAAATATCAATAAGGAAAATATTCACCATTGCAATAATAGTGCCATATTTTATATGAATTTTATAATTCTCAGAGCATTTTCAAAAATAGGCACGTTCATGTATTTATTTGTTGGTGGTGGTAAAATTTACTCAGGAAAGTACACTGTCTCTAGCATATAGCAGAGTTTCAATAAGCTTGTATTGAATAACATGAGTCCTGCATTTGGAAATCAATGAACACAGTTTTTGCGTTGAAGTCGTATATAATGGTTCGTTGTTTTTACTTCTTTTCCACTTAATTCATTGAATATGTATGGAATGTCAACAGGCCCAGACAACGAGGCTTCATGCATACTATTTACCTCATTTACTTGTTACAGAGGGTGAGAAAATGCATTTATTATACAGTTTTAATTCAGAATGTGACATATGGTATAGGATTCTCTCCTCTCGGCATCCCTTCTTTTTTATCCAAATTTCCCTTATATTTTTAAATGAGAGATAATTTTTTAACACAATAAAGTAATTGGTTAAGAGTTATATAGACTATATTCTACAATAAGACCAAACATAACATATAACCATCTGGACAAAATATATACAGTTATCAAAATATTCTGTAGAGTGATGTCACAGTATTTTTGAATTATCAATCAGCATACACTTACATTAGAGACTCAGAAAACTTTTGAAGGAAAGGTAACTTTAAAGATAATCTAATCAAGTCCTTATTATACATAAATAAGCAGTAGAAGTAATAGAAGTCAAATGCGAAAAAGTAATTTACTGATTTTTTTCACAGCTAATTAGCATTTAAAAATGGGTTATCCCAATTCACTATAGAACTCTTTCCTCCAAAAAGGATATAGCATTCCTTCATTATGTGTTATTACTTTCAACAGTATTTTCCTGTTGAAATGTTTACTATGCCTTTGTGATAAACTTCAACAAATGTTCTAAGATAAATGTAAATATTAACCTACGTTATAAGACACTCTAAGATAAACTCTAAGATTAATAAACACAAATGTATATGATGCTTTTTGAGCACCATATTTTTCTGTTTGAGACAATCACCCTAAGCCAGGTGATTTAGAATTACACTGACTTGTATAATAAAAGATTGACTTACACACACACACACGCACACACAAACACATATATGTTTTACCTATGCTCTTTTAAGCACCTTTCTAAATAATAAATAATACAATTTTCATAATTTCCTCTGAGCATATGTAGAGTGATCATGTTGTAGATGAGAGTGTAAAGACAGAGAAGATAAGTTGCCCAAGTTTCTACAACTAATAATTGGAGGAGTAAACAAACTTCTTTGTCTAAACTAGTACTTTAAGCTGCACTTTTGAAGGTTTAAATCTAAACTTCTCTAACTCATCTTTTCCCATCCCACTCCTGCAATTCTTTGATGCAGAATTTTATAAAAACCTTTAGGGTAAGAAAGTTTCCTAGAAAAAAATATTATTTTCTAAGACAGAAAAGTGAACTTTAAAGCATGCAAATACTAACATGATGGCTTTTTGGGGAAAACCATAGCAAGTACAATATGCATTTTAAAACGTTATATGAGAATTACACCTCTGCAGGATTTAGTCCTCATTTTGGACGCATCTTCCTCAGAATCCTCTCTTGTGTATGCCTCCATGAAAGGAAGTTTGTATGGCCAAGTGGAAAATTTAGAAACAAATATGAGTGCATAACAATTTTTGTTATAGAGACTGGAAGTATAATCCTCAAACAAAATATCTTCCAGTTAAAGCAGTGAATGTGACTATTTGCTCTGCTTATAATCCTCTAAAGACAAATGACTCAATCTTAAATGTTGATTTGTGGTGTTCCACACCAATAATTCAGAGAAAGTGGCCCATGAGTGTCTGACAAATAGGAGAAACAGTGCAGAATGTGTTTCCTGCTGAGCAGTTGTCTTAGTGCAGTGCTGGATGAGATTTAGAGGTTACCTGGAAGCCTAAATAAATCAGACATCTGACCAACAAGAATGTTCTGCCCACTTTCTCCTTCACCTCCTTCTTTACTTCTTTTCTTCTTTTAGGTAGAGAAAGATTTCTTTGTTTAATAATATATATACACATTATCCTAAGGAGATACTTAAAAAAAAAAAAAAAAGCACTCAGAAAAAGAACTAAAAGGCAAAGTCACCAATAGTTTCAATGTGACTTTAGAGAAAACTAGGTAGAATGGCCTCTGAGTGTGGCTTCCATCAACCCACCACTCTGGGAAGGAGAGAAGTGAGGAAGTGTGGCAGATGAAAAACAGAGCAGCCAAGGATTGCCACATCCAAAACATCAGAGACTGTGGTACTAAAAGATACTCACTGTGAAGAGTATATAAATATTATCAGAATTCTATGTATTTTGTGACTCTCTAATGGATTTCTAACATTTTTTCCTTTGAAGTAGAGTACCTGTCCACCCCACTAAATATGGGTTAATAAAACAGAAGACTTACATCTAATAGTGTTCTTATCTAATTTCCACAAACAATATAATATATTCCAAAATGAGTTATTTAATATTTTTGAAATGCAGACTCTAGTTAATTACCAACATTTATCTATATATTACATTTAGCAAGTTTTGACACTTTCACATTATCTTTCTTTGACATAAATAGAAATAAACAATAAAACACAATTTACGAAGTCACCAGGGAAATCACTACCATTTTATAGAGAAGTTGTGAAAATGATGTGCTCAGAGAAGTTAGCTCAAATACCTACTATTTTTTTTTTAATTTATTATTATTATACTTTAAGTTGTAGGGTACATGTGCATAACGTGCAGGTTTGTTACATATGTATACTTGTGCCATGTTGGTGTGCTGCACCCATCAACTCGTCATTTACATCAGGTATAACTCCCAATGCAATCCCGTGGCACATATACACCATGGAATACCTACTATTTTTAATGGAGGGAAACAGGACAAGCGATGGGAAATGGAACTCATCTCACATTTTTGGATCAAGCAGATGATTCGTCTACAGCTACAAAGAAGTTTCTGGGGAGTTCGTCTGTTTCTCTCTCTCTTTTATTTTTTAGAAGAGAGATATCACCATGGTAAACAATGCAGGTTTGATAGCAACACCAGCTCAGATGTTAATTCCATAGGACATACAAGTACCTCAGTCACATCTTTGTCATGTTTGAAGGTGCTGTCAGTATCAAAATTCCTAGAAGTGCCGCCCTAAGTAACATGAAATATATAACATAAAGGACATTGAATAGAAACTAATCATTAGTTATATATAACACGAAGAACATTCAATAAATGTTGATTATTAGTTATATGTAAAAATTCAGTTCCTTTTCTTTTATATTTTAATTATTTATTCCCAGTACAAAGTTTCAAAATAATACCTTGGGCATTAAAAATTTTGTGTAGTTATCTAAACAGAAGGTACAATTATGCTCTCCAAAAATATTCCTTTAAACAAAATATAAAGGTGTATTTCATGCTAATGGAGAATGTTTTAGAATATTCTTGTGTAGATTTAAAATGGTGCTATCATAAATTATATATAATTTATATGTGTGTGAGTGTGTGTGTATGTTTGTGACTGTGTTTGCCAGTGTTGTGGTAAGTGATAAGTGTATAATAATATGTTGTAAATAAATTCTTTAATAACAATTTGTGGTGACATTTGCTCACTAATAATGGATTGAAAAATAATGGCAAGCAGCCTTTGGAGAAATTAATTAGATTAATCAATTCAATGTCATCAACATCATTAACATTAATTTCTGTTTGGGGACAAAAAAGAAAAATATAGCTTCTCATAATTGTTCAAGGAAAATGACACAAAACTTCTTTCACAGAGGAAAGGCTAGCAGAAGACTCACCAGAAAGATTCTGAAGATATAAACAAAGAACCTGGAATGCTGGAAACTTTAGGGTCAAGCATTGGTATTAGAGCCTTGGAAAGAGAATAGAGTTGTCAGTCAACTTACATTACACCAGAAACTATAATAAATTGGGCAAATGCAATGCAAAGAAAACTGTTGACAGCAGATATGTTCCTAAAATGTATGTAGAATGATGTAGTTGTTAATTTAATTAGTTGCTTAAAGCCAGACAATTTCTTTCCAAAAATTCTGGCCTGTCAAAATTTAACGATCATCTGTCTTAATCTAGCAAACTAAATATGACACTGAATGACTTTAAGTAACACTGACACTTCCATAGGAATATTGATATGAAGCATGGTATTTAATTTTTTTGTAAAATATGAATGCATAGAAAGACAGGAATGATGCATAATATGAAAACATAATTCAAAAATAAAAATATGACTGGTGAAATAAAAGCTTTAGAGAAATGTAACTAAGTTGATTGTCATAGATTGTTTCAATATGCTTAGCCTAGGAGTAAGTTTTCTATTTCTGCAGGATGAGAAAAATTGTAAATGATATTAAAAAATCTAGAACCACCAATTGAGTGTCCTCTAGACAATCCAAACAAAATATCAATGAGAAATAAAAGAGGTCCTGCAATTCCTGCTGCTAGCATATTCTTTTACTTCTCACATTCAGCCAATACACAGGTTTTTCTACCTCTCTTCCACCTCCAAAAATATCCTGGAATCCAGCTTCATCAGAATTGTTTATTGTTGCCCAACCGTGTTATAATCTCAATTGTATCGATATCATGTGTCTTTTGTTTTGCTCATCTTTTGTGTGTATGTGTGTGTATGTCTGGTCTGCCTTTGATTTTTCCAGTCTATTTATTTTATTGAATTATAACACAGACACACAGAGGTACTAACAGCATTAACATACAGCTCTATGAATTATCACAGTGATCACACTCTTGCAACCACCAATTTTATCAAGAAATATAGTTTATCCAGCACACCAGATGCTCCTGTATGCCCTCTCTAAGCAACTCTGCACCCAAAGGTACACGTTACCCTGATTTCTACTACCATACCTGTTTTAAACGTCATGTAAGTAGAATCATACAGTATGTATTTTTTTGGACCTGGATTCTTTGGATAAATGAATATTTTTGTTAACTTTCATTTATGCATATTACTCCATTGTATAAATGTACCATGATTTAATGATTCACTTTAATATTTGCGGACATTTGGGTTTTGTCCATTTTTGAGATATAAATATAGCTTCTGGGAGCATATTTGTATATATATGTCTTTTAGTGAACATATTAAAAGGAGAGGTGTAAACCGAGGTGTGAAATTAGTGGTTCACTTACCAAGTTCATTAATCCTTTTGTCTGCTTCCTAATCTGCTGCTAATCACATCTAGTATATTTTCAGCTTAGTCACTGAAAAAACAGTACAAAAACTTAGTAGTTTTCCTACTATTGTAGTCTGGGTTTGGTCTTTAAAAGCAAACAAACAAAAAAAACTTCCATGTATCTCTTTATCTTTTGAACAGAATAAATTATATAATTATATAGTTATAGTTATAACAACTGTATTTCTTCTATTTAAAAGATAATGAGATGCGTGGAATTTTTTGTGTACTAATTGTAACACGCATATCAGCTCTGGGCTGGATTCAATAAATTGATTTTTATTTTTTTTAGGGTCATATTTCCTCCTTCTTTGCATGCCTGCTAATCTTTCATGGAATTCCAGATACTGTGAATTTCACTTTTTTGGTTGGTAATTTTCTTTTTCATGATCTTTATTCTGGATGCTTTGAGTAACTTGGAAAATGTGATCATTTAGGGTCTTGTGTTTGGTGGAACCAAAGGGCTCATTATTCTCCACAATTAAGGGGAGACCCATCTGAAATCTCTGTCTACTACCGCTTGAATTACGAGGTTTGTCAGTCTGATTGGTAAAAACAGACACTATTTCTAGCCCTGTGTGAACACTAAGTACCCTTCTCTCTACTACTTTCAGACGGTCTTTTCTCAGCCTCAGGAAGTTTCCTTACATGCATGTGCTCATCAATACTCTGCTAAATTGTTATGGACTCAGTAGCAGGGGAAGGGTGATGTTTTCCATATATTCCAGGCTGTCAGCCTGTACATAAGTTTGCTCTGTTATTCACTTTTGGATATGAATATAAAAATAGGATCATATAGTACAACCATCTCTAAAATTTGCCTTCATAATTTTGCAGAGTATGTATCATAATTCAGTTTTAGATTTTCCCCCATAATACACAACATCGAAATATTTCTGTGTGTGTTTACTATTTTAATAATTATTGGATTAAGCGATAATGTAGTACATAAGCAAAGAAATACAGGAATTAAATAATCAGCAAATGTATTTAAAGAGAAGTTTATATAATTGTGTATATTATAATTAAAGAACATACACAATTCTTATATCTATGAAAATTTACAAAAGTCATTCTGTTATTTGGCAATGAAATGGTTATGATGTCATAATAAAATTAGAAATTGATAACAAATAATTGTCAAAGATACAACAATTTCAAAGCCAGCATACAATCTACCGAATTACTCCTGGAATAATGAGTACCTGTAATATAAAATTATAAAATAAAACATAAAACTTTATATAAAAACATATGCTTAGTAATGAATCAGAACTATAATTTTATATACCTTGTTTTACAGTTGTATATTCTAAAATAGTTCTCAGAAAATAAATCACAGTTAGAATACTTACTTTTGTTGTTCTAATAATAGTGAAAAGATGTGGAAAATCTGTAAGTCCAACAGTTGCAGACTGCTTAAATAGATTGTTTTATATGTAAACCCTAGAATTAAAATAATAGGAAACAAGGCAATTGTTAAAAATAATAGTGTTTATCTGAGCATATTGACATGGTACAATTTTCACATCATATTGACAGCAGGTGAAAAGAATGTAAACTGTTCATATGAAAATCCCATTGTAAACAAAATTGCATGGACTTTTACATATACATATGTGTGTATGTGTGTGCAAAGAAAGATATGTATAAGAATACTCAGTAAAAAATTAGGCAATTAGTAGCTTACAAAAATAATTTATATTTGAATTATTTCTCATATATTTTGTAAAACTGAATCTTTACGAAAGACACAAATTGTTTCTAGAATCAAGAAAACAAAATTTAATTAAATAAAAAAATTCATTTTCAATAGACATAATATCATTTAAGTATCTATGTGTTATTAGTAAATATATATTTAAATATATTTTGTTTTTGTATTTTATTTAATATGTTAACAAATACATTTAAACAGAGCAAAATATATTTTTATGCACGTTTTATAATTGAATGTTATTCACAACATGTGAGAGAATGGATAATTATTATTTTTGACTGGTAATATTTACTACTTTAAAAATTTAATAATGTGGAAATAGAGATGTTTTTTGTCTTTTTCTTTTCCCAAGTAAAACATTTGCTTTCCTCTTAGTTTATATATATGTTACCCTGAAGTTTGTTCATGGTTCATGTTAGCTGTGTAAGAAATTCCCAGGATAGAAAATTTCTATGCAATTATTCACTGATATGTTTCCAAAGAACCATATTAAATTAAGATCAATATAAGCCAAGCCATATCTTTTGCTATCTTAATTTTATGTATTTTTATTTAATTCACTTATATTATTCAGGTTTTACAAATGAGAATGAGTATAGGGCGAGTATACAGTCTGCCTCCAATTCCTGGTCTTCACCTGCTAAGTAATCCTTATAGGAATTAATTCATACATATACAAGCAGTGCATGTGCACACACAAATACATATACACAGACTCATAATTGTTTTCTCCCTTTTATGTATCTTGCTTATTTTGTATCTTGTTTTGTCTTATCAGTATTTTATTCAAAATATTCAATATTTGTATATAAAGAATTTAAAACTTATTTCCGTTATCAAAATATTTATTTTAAGAGTATAATATATTCAGTTTTAATGTTTTGATGGATGTTGAGATTGCTCCCACTAAGTTTTTATCACAAACGTTGTAATGAATGATCTGTACACCCATATTTGTATATATTTATACTTGTTTACAAAATGGATTCAGAGATACGTTTGTTGAAACAGATATTTTAGATGAAATTTAGATCTTAATGATTTGTTCTAGGAAAGTATCTATGACAATAAAATTATTCTACAAGGTGGTGTAAAATTATTATTTACTTATAAATGAAAAATTAGAAAACATTGATGAAAGAAATTGAATACACAAATAAATGGGAATATATGTCTTGTTCATGTATTGGATGAATTAATATCGTCAAAATGTTCACGTTACCCAATGCAATCTACAGATTTATGCAATTTCTAAAACAACAATGAAATTTTCACAGAAATCAAATTAAAATCTTAAAATTTTTATGGAATCACAATCTTGCCAAATTCATATGGACCCAGAATAGCTGAAGCAACCTCAAGCAAAAAGAACAAAATACAGGCATCACACTGCCTGATTCACAATCTACTTCAAATCTATGGTAATCGAAAGGGTAGGATACTCGCATAAAGATAGATATGTAGATCCAGTGCAACAGAATGAAGAACCCAGAAGTAAATCCATGCATTTACAGTCAATTTTGATTGACACAGGCATATAATGTGTAATAATCACATTAAGGTAAATGTGGTAGTTGTCTCCTCAAGCATTTATCCTTATGTTACAAGCAATCAAATTATACTTTTTCTTTTTAAAATATGTACAATAAATTATTATTGATTGTGGTCACCTTGTTATACTATTAAATGCTAGGTCTGACTTACTGTATCTAACTATATGTTTTTACCCACTAACCATCCTCATTTTTCCCAGCCACGACTACCCTTTCCAGCCTCTGGAAACTGTCATTCTGCTTTATATCTCCATGAATTCAGATTGTTTTAATTTTTAGCTCCCACATGTAAGTGAGAAATGTGGGAAGTTTTTGTTTCTGTACCTGACTTATTTAACTTAATATAATGACTTTCAATTCCATGTTGTTCAATTAACGTTGTTGCAAATGACAGGATCTCATTCTTTTTTGTGGCTGAATAGTACACCATAATGTATATGTAGCACACGTTTTTATTCATTTATTTGCTGATGAACATTTAACTTGCTTCTAAGTCTTGGCTATTATGACTACTGCTGCAATAAACATGAGAATGCAGATATCACTTTGATATACTTATTTCTTTTCCTTTGGGCATATACCTAGCAGTGGGAATGTTGGATCATATGGTAGCTCTACTTTCAGTTTTTTGAGGAACCTCTGAACTATTCTCCAGAGTGGTTGTACTAATTTACATACTCAACGACAGTAGAAGGGGTACCCCTTTCTCCACAACCTCACCAGCATTTTTTACTGCCTATCTTTTGGATAAAGCCATTCTTTTTTTTTTTTTTTTTTTTTTTTAGTGAGATGGATATCTCATTGTAGTTTTAATTTGCATTTTCCGATGATCAATGATGTTGAGCACCTTTTCATATAACTGTTTGTGATTTATATGTCTTCTTTTGAAAAAATGCCTATCCAGATCTTTTGCCCATTTGTAAGTTGAATTATTAGATTTTTTCCTATAGATTTGTTTTAGCACCTTACATGTTCTGATTATTTATCCTTGTCAAATGGAGTTTGCAAACTTTTCTCTCATTCTGTGGTTGTCTCTTCACTTAGTTGATTGTTTCCTTTGCTATACAGGAGCTTTTTTTTTTTTTTTTGGATGGAATTTCACTCCTGTAGCCCAGGCCGGAGTGCAGTGGTGCGATCTCAGCTCACTGCAACCTCCGCCTCACAGGTTTAAGCGATTCTCCCGCCTCAGCCTCCCGAGTAGCTAGGATTACAGGTGACCACCACAATGCCCGATTAATGTTTGTATTCTTTTTTTCTTTTTTAAGTAGAGAGAGGGTTTCGTCATGTTAGCCAGGCTGGTCTCGAACTCCTGACTCAGGTGATCCACCTGCCCCGGCCTCCCAAAGTGTTGGGATTACAGGCATGAACCACTGGACCCAGTCCAGAAGCTTTATAAATTGATGTGATCCCATTTGTCCAGTATGCTTGTTGCTTATCACTCAAGAAATCTTTGACCAGTTCCATTTCCTGGACAGTTTCCCCGATACTTTCCTCTTGGTAGTTTCATAGTTTGAGATCTTGTATTTAAATATTTAATTCATTTTGATTTGATTTTTTGTATATGGCAATTAGTAGGGGTCTAGTTTCATTCTTCTGCACATGAATTTCCAGTTTCCCCAGCACCATTTATTGAAGAGACTATCCTTTCCCCAATATATGTTTTTTGGCACCACTGCAAAAATGAGTTTATAGTAGATGCATAAATTTGATTCTGGATTCTCTATTCTGTTTCATTTGTTGATGTATATGTTTTTATGCCACTACTATATGACGTTTCAGTTACTATAGCTCTGTAGTATAATTTGAAGTCAGGTAATGTGATTCCTCCAGTTTTGTTCTTTTGCTCAGCATAGTTTGTCTGTCCGTTCATGGTAACATATAAAGTTTAGAATTTTTTTTCTATTTCTGGGATGAATGTTACTGATGTTTTGATAGAGATTGCCTCAAATCTGTAGATTGCTTTGGTAGTGTAAACATTTCACCAATATTAATTCTTTCAACCCATGAACATACAATATCTTTTCATTTTTTGTGTCCTCTTCAATTACTTGCAACAACATTTATGGTTTTCATTGCAGAGACTTTTCACTTCTTTGCTTAAGTCCTCGGTGTTGAGTTTTATTTTTAGCTATTATAAATTTGATTTTTTAAAATTTCTTTTTCAGATTTTTTACTGTTGGCATATAGAAATGCTACTAATTTTTGTAAGTTGATTTTGTATCTTGTTACTTTACTGAATTTGTTTATCAGTTCTAACAGTTTTTTGGTGGAGTCTTTAGCTTTTTCCAAAGATGAGATAAGATCATCTGCAAACGATAATTTGACTTCTTCTTTTCCAATTGGATGTCCTTTATTTCTGTCTCTCGTCTGACTGTTTTAGCTAGGACTTCCAGTAATATGCTGAATAACAGTTACGAAAGGGGGCATCCTTGCCATGCTCCAGATCTTTGAGGAAAGTCTTTCAGTTTGTCCTCATTCAGTATGAAATGAACTATGGGTTTGTCATACAGGATTTCCTTGTTTTGGGGTATGTTCCTTCTACACTAAGTTGTTTTAAGGTTTACATCATGAGGAAATTCTGAATTTTATCAAATGCTTTTCCAGAATCAATTAAAATGATCATATAATTTTTGTCCTTCATTCTATTCATATGATGTATAGCATTGATTGATTTGTGTATGTTGAAGTATCCTTGCATCCCCAGGATAAATCTCACTTGCTCATGATGAATTACCTTTTTATGTGTTGTTGAATTTGGTTTCAACTTTAGTATTTTGTTGAGGGTTTTTGCATCAATGTTAATCAATAATACTTAATTTCCTGTAGTTTTGTGGATTTTTTTGATATGCCTTTTTATGGTTCAGTTTAGGTATAACACTGGCCTCACAGAATGGGTTTGGAAGTTTTCTCTCTCTATTTTTGGAATAGTTTGGGTAGAAATGGTATTGGTTTTTATTTACATGTTTAGTAAAATTCAACGGTCAAGCCACCATGTTCCAGGTTTTTCTATGCTGGGAGACATTTTATTACAGATTCAATCTAATTACTTATTATTGGCCTGTTTAGGTTTTGGATTTCTTCATGGTTCAACTTTGGTAGGTTGCATGTACCTAGAAATTTATCCATTCCTCCTAGGTTTTCCAATTTATAGAATATAGTTGCCCATAGCAGCCACTAATGATCCTTTTAATTTCTGCAATGTCAATTGTAATGTCTCTTTTTTCATCTCTGATTTTATTTATTTGGGTCTTCTCTCTTTTTTCTTAGATAGTCTGGCTAAAGTTTTGTCTATTTTTTATCTTTTAATTTCATTGATCTTTCGTATTGTTTTCTTCATTTCAATTTTATTTATTTCTGCTTTAATCTTTATTACTTCTTTTCTTTTACTAATTTTGGATTTTGTTCCCTCTTGATTTACTAATTCTATAAGATGCATCATTAAGTTGTTTATTTGAAGTTTTTCTAGTTTTTTGAAATAGGTGTTAAAGCAATAAACTATCCTCTTAGTACTTCGTTCACTGTATTACATAGTTTTTGGTAGATTTGTTTTTTTATCATTTGTTTTAAGACATTTTAAAATTTCTTTCATAACTCCTTCATTAACCCACTGATCACTCGTAGCATATTGTTTAATTTCTATGTGTTTGCATCATTTTCAAAATTTATCTTGATGTTAATCTGTTTAGTTCATTGTGGTCAAAGAAGGTGTTTGACATTAATTCAATTTTTTTAATATTTTAAGACTTGTTTTGTGGCCTAACATATGGTCAATCTTTGAGAATGGTCCAAGTGCTAAGGAGTAAAATGTGTTTTCTGCAGCAGTTGAATGAAATATTCTGTAAATATCTATTAAGCCCATTTGGTCAATAGTGTAGAAGAAATCTGCTGTTTTGTTGTGGATTTTCTATCTGGACAATCTATCCAAAGCTGAAAGTGGGGTGTTGATGTCTCCAGTTATTATTGTATTGGAGTCTACCTCTCTCTTTAGCTCTAGTAATATTTGTTTGGTATATCTGTGTGTTCCAGTGTTGGGGAGAATATATATTTACAATTGTCATAAACTCTTGCTGAATTGACCCATTTATCATTATATAATGGTCTTCTTTGTCCCTTTTTATAGTTCTAATTTTGAAATCTATTTTGTCTTAAATATAGCTACTCCTTCTCCTTTTGGTTTTCTTTGCATGAAATACCTTTTTCCATTCCATTATTTTCAGCCTATGCAGATCGTTATAGGTGATGTTTGTTTCTTGTAGGCAACAGATCCTTGAGTCATGTAATTATTATTTTTTTCTTCTATCAGCCATTCTGTATCTTTTGATTGAAGAGTATAGTCCCTTTATATTCAATGCCAGTATTAATAAGGAGACTTACTCTTTCCATTTTGCTATTTGATTTCTAGTTGTTTTGTGGTCTTCTCTTACTTCTTTCCTTCCTTCCTGTTTTTCCTTTAGTGAAAGTATTTTTCTCTAGTGCTTTGTTTTAATTTCTTGCTTTTTTATTTTTTGTGTAATCTCTAGTAAGCTTTTTTACTTAAGAAAACCATAAGGCGTACAAATAATACCTTACAACCCATTATTTCAAGTTGACAACAATTTAACACTGCATACAAAAGCAAACCAAGAAACACGCAAGGAACATACTTACCAAAACCCTAAAATTTATCCCCCTGCTTTTAAATTTTTTGTTGTCTCAATTTGTAACTTCTTTGTATTCAAAATATAAGTAGATTACATGGTAATCATAGTGTTAAAATAGTCTTTTTTTTCCATCTAGTCACTATCACCAGTGAGTTTGTACCTTCAGATGATTTCTTATTGCTCATTAACATCTTTTTATTTCAAAATGAAGAAGTACCTTTACCATTTCTTGTAGGACAGGTCTAGTGCTTATAAAATCCCTCAGCTTTTGTTTGTCTGAGAAAGTCTTTATTTCTCCATCAAGTTTGAAAGACAATTTTTGGCCAGATATATTATTCTAGAATAAATTTGTTTATCCTTCAGCCTTTAAATATGCTGTGCCACTCTCTGCCAGCCTATAGTGTTTATACTGAAAAGTCTGCTGCCAGATGTATTTGGAGTTCCATCGTATGTTATTTGTTCATTTTTTTCTTGCTACTTACACAATTATTTCTTTATCCTTGACCTTCAGGTGTTTGACTACATCTTGAGATAGTCTCATTTGGGTTAATCTTCTTAGTTTTCTGTAGCCTTCTTGTTCTTGGATATTGATATCTTTTTCTCAGTTTTGAGGTTCTCTGTTATTATCCCTTTAATTAAAGTTTCTTTTTCTCTCCCTCTACCTCCTCTTTAAGTCCAATAACTGTTAGATCTGCCCTTTTGAGGCTGTTTTCTAGATCTTGTAGGCATGCTTTATTCTTTCATAGTCTACATTCTTTTGTCTTTTGTGACTATGTATTTTCAAATGGCCTGTCTTCATGCTAAATAATTATTTCTTCTGCTCTATCAATTTTTCTGATAAGAGATTCTGATGCATTCTTTAGTATGTCAATTGCACTTTTCAACTCCAGAATTTCTGCTTGATTCTTTGTATTTATTTCAGTCTCTTTCTTAAATGTATGTGATAGGATCCTGAATTCCTTCTCTTTGTTATCTTGAATTTCATTGAGGTTTCTCAAAACAACTATTTCACATTCTCTGTCTGAAAGGTCACTTATCTCTGTCTCTCTAGGATCGATCACTAGTACCTTATTTATTTCATTTGGTGAGTTCATGTTTCCCTGGATGCCTTGATGCATGTAGATGTTCACTGGCATCTGAGCATTGAAGAGTTAGGTATTTATTGTAGTCTTTACAGTTTGGGCTTGTTGTCCTTCTGGGGAAGGATTTCCGGGTATTTAAAAAGATGTGGGTGCTGTGATCTAAGTTTTTGGTCACTGCAACTATATCTATAATAGGGAGCTTCTTAGGCCCAGTAACACTGTGGCTCTTTCAGACTTATAGTGGTACTGCCTTGGTGGTCTTGGATAAGATCTGCAAGAATTATCTGGTTTACTGGGCAGATAACTCTCATTTGCTTTCCTTACTTTCTCTGAAACAAATGGAGTGTGTCTCTCTGCTCTGAGCTGTTTGGTGCTGAGGGAGGGGTGAACAAGCACCATCGAGGCCACTAGCACTTGGACTTCTGAGACAGACCTGCAGCAGGCACAACATTGGGTCTTTCCCAAGGCCCACAGTAATCACTGGCTGGCCACCATCTATTTTTTCTCAAGGCTCTAGGGCCTTGAGAAATCAGAAGAAGGTGAAGCCAGCTTAGCTAGTGTCCTTCCTTTCAGAGCAGCAATTTACCCCCAGCTCCGAGTGCATCCAGAGATGCCATCCTGGAGCCAGTGCCTGGAGTCTGAAACCTCAGAAATCTACTTGGTGTTCTGTTTCTACTGCAACTCACCTGGCACCCAAGTCTGAAGACAAAGTCTCTTCCACTCTTTCCTCCCCTTTTCACAAGCAGAGGAGCCTCTCCCCATGGCCTCCACCACAACAGGCCCATGGCAAGTACTGCTTGGCTACCCCGATGTTCACTAAAGGCCCAAGGGCACTTCAGTTAGCTTTTGGTGAATGCTTCCAGGCTTGGGACTCTCCCTTTAGGTCAGTGGGCTCCCCTATGGCCCAGGGCAGATCTAGAAATGCCATCCAAGAGCCAAATTCTGGAATCAGGGATCCCAAGAGCTTGCTTACTAATCCACCCTTCTGTGGTTGAGCTTGTATCTAAACTACGAGACAAAATCCCCTTTAATCTTCCCTCTCCTTTCTTACTGATCTCCCTTCTGTGGTTGAGCTGGTATCTAAACTACAAGACAAAGTCCCCTTTACCCTTCCCTCTTCTTTACTCAAGAGGAAACAGTTTCTCCCTGCAGCCATTGGAGCTGGAAATGTTCTGGGTCATGCCTGAAGCCAGTACATCTCTGAGTTTGACCCAAGGCTCATGGTGAGTATTGCCTGGCTACCACTGCTGATTATTCAGGGCCCAAGGGCTTTTTAGTGAGCAAGTGATGAATTTTTCCAGGACTTGGTCCTTCCCTTCAAGACACAGGTTTCCCTTCAGGACCACAGTATGTCCAGAAAAGTCACCTGGGAGCTGTGACCTGGAATGGGGCCCCAGGGCTCAGTCTGGTACCCCATTCTCCTGTGGCTGAACTGGTATCCAAGTTGCAAGACAAAGGCTTCTTTACTCTTGCCTCCCCTCTCCTCAAGCAGAAGGAAGGAGTCTGTTTTGTAGCTGCAAGTTGTACTCCCTGAGTACATGTGCCCCCCAAGTCTGCTGGCTCCACTCCCAGAACAGCACCAGGACTTATCCAGGAACTGTAGTCCTTGTGGCTGAGACTGCCTTTCAAGTTTATTTAGAATCCTAAACCTCTTTTTTTTTTTTTCTCTGTCTCTCTTTTTTTTATTATCATACTTTAAGTTCTAGGGCACATGTGCACAATGTGCAGGTTTGTTACATATGTATACATGTGCCATGTTGGTGTGCTGCACCCATTAACTCATCATTTACATTAGGTATATCTCCTAATGCTATCCCTCCCCTATCCCCCTACCCCACGACAGGCCCCGTTGTGTGATGTTCCCCATCCTGACATAGGCATGGGCAAGGACTTCATATCTAAAACACCAAAAGCAATGGCAACAAAAGCCAAAATAGACAAATGGGATCTAATCAAACTAAAGAGCTTCTGCAAAGCAAAAGAAACTACCATCGGAGTGAACAGGCAATCTACAGAATGGGAGAAAAATTTTGCAATCTACCCATTGACAAAGGCTAATATCCAGAATCTACAAAGAGCGTAAACAAATTTACAAGAAAAAATCAAACAACCCCACCAAAAAGCTCACAAAGGATATGAACAGACACTTCTCAAAAGAAGATACGCATGCAGCCAACAGGCACATGAAAAAAATGCTCATCATCACTGGCCATCAGAGAATCCTAAAGCTCTTTAGCCAATGGTGCGAGGCTTCCTGGAACTCAAGCTCTGACCACTGGGATAGGTGATTCGCCTTGGCTAGCGCTGGTCTATACACTTCCTCTGTGGGTGCTAAGTTCTTCCTGCTGTTGATTTCCACTGTGACAGGGCAGCACTGAGTCCCAATGCAAAGTCCCAGAATCACTGTACTCTCCCTCCTCCAGTGCACAGATTCTCTCTCATCACCATGTGGCCACTGCTGGAGGATGGTGGGGATTGGCCTTGGCAATTCAAAACTGTCTTTTCTAGCCTGTTCAATGCCCCTTTCGGTGATATGAAGTTAAAACCAGGCACTATGATCTCTGACCTAATTGTAGGCTGTTGTAAAAGCGCTTTTTTTGTGTGTGGATAGTTGTTTAATTTGGCGTTTCCATGAAAAAGGTGATCAGTGGAGACTTTTAGTCAGTCATCTTGCTCTGCCTCCAGTCAGCTGATTTTTGATGAAGGTACCAGAAACACACAATAGAAAAATGACAGTCTCTTCAATCAGTAGTGTGGGGAAAACTGGATATTCATACACAGAAGATTGGAATAGACCGTCATTTCCTATAATATACAAAAATCAGGCCAGGTGCGGTGGCTTAAGCCTGTAATCCCAGCACTTTGGGAGGCCAAGGAGGGTGGATCACCTGAGGTCAGGAGTTCAAGACCAGCCTGGCCAACATGGTGAAATGCTGTCTCTATTAAAAATACAAAAAATTAGCCCTGTGTGGTGGCAGGTGCCTGTAATCCCAGCTACTCAGGAGTCTGAGGCAAGAGAATCACTTGAATCTAGGAGGTAGAGGTTGCAATGAGCTGAGATGCAACATTGCACTTCAGCCTGGGTAACAGGAGGGAGATTCTGAGGGAAAAAAAAAAAAAAAAAGATGGAAGATTTCAATGTAAGATGTGAAAACGTAAAACTACTAGAAGAAAATATAGGGGAAACACTCTATGACATTGTTCTGGGAGATGATTTCTCGCATATTACCCCAAAGGCATAGGTATCAAAACCAAAAATAAACAAATGAGATTACATCAAATGAAAAAGCTTCTGCACAGCAAAAGAAATAATCAAAAGAGTTAAGACACTACTAATAAATGGAATATATTTTCAAACCATACATCAGCATGTTGAAGAAATAACTGCACTCACATTTGTTGCAACATTCTTCACAACAGTCAAGATATAGAATACACCCAAGTGTCCATTAATGTATAAATAAAGAAAATGTGGTATATATACACAACGTAGTACTATTTTGCCTTAGAAAAAGTAGAAAATTCTGTTATTTTTGACAACATGGAAGACATTTTATTAATTGAAATAAACCAAACACATAAATGCTGAATGACTACACTTATATGGAAATTCTCATTTAAAAAAGTTTACAGTTCATAAAAGTAGAGAGTGAAATGGTAGTCACCAGAAGCTGGGAGGTGGGGAGACTGGAGACATGTTGGTCAAAGGAGACAAAATTCCAGTTAGGTAGGAGAAATAAATTCAAGAAATCTAAAATATATCATGTAACCCATAGCTAATAACAATACGTTGTATACTTGAAAATTACTAAGAGAGTAGATTTTAGGCATTCTTATCATAAAAATAATGTGTGTGAAGTAGTGAATTTTATTTAGCCATTCCACAGTGTGGACATATGTCATGTTCTGTGACATAAATATATACAAATTTTACTTATCAATTTAGAAAGTAAATACATTAAAAATGTGATTAGTTCTTACCAATAAAAGTTCATCACAATCGTTAGAAAAGTATGTTTGTTAGAAGAGTATAATGAATAGTTTGCTGGATAATGCAATACATCTTATAGTTCTTAATGACGCCATTATCCTGGTCATTAGATTTAACTCGAAGCTTGAATTTTAAGTGAGTAATTTCAAAATTTTTTGCGGAGATATTAGTCCCATCTTACGAAATATCTCTTGTGAAATATCTAAAAATTTCCCTGAAAGAAAAATGGTTGATTTCATCATCATCTAGATTCACTTATGAGCCAATTTTTTCATTATTTGTTTTTCCTTTTTTATTATTAGACCTGGGCCATTCTGAATCAAAAGCAATTAAAAATGCAATTTGATTGGACTAATTAGTTCATATTGTGTATTGAAAAGTTTCATGAAAGTAATATATCAGTGATTGGAGATAATAGTGGAATAAGCACCACTTGGTATGACTTTTTTATGTTTTCTAAAGTTTTGAACAAAGACTTCAAGCTTGTATACTCACTATATAATTATGAATACACATGTACTTTTTTACAAAAAAAGCTTTCAAAACTTCTTATGTACACTACAAAAACATTGAAATAGAGACAACTTTCTAACTTCTTTTTTTTTTTTTTTTTTTTTTTTTAATATTTTATTTTATTTTATTTTATTTTATTTTTTTTAAATTTATTATTATTATACTTTAAGTTGTAGGGTACATGTGCATAACGTGCAGGTTTGTTACATATGTATACTTGTGCCATGTTGGTCTGCTGCACCCATCAACTCGTCATTTGCATCAGGTATAACTCCCAATGCAATCCCTCCCCCCTCCCCCCTCCCCATGATAGGCCCCGGTGTGTGATGTTCCCCTTCCTGAGTCCAAGTGATCTCATTGTTCAGTTCCCACCTATGAGTGAGAACATGCGGTGTTTGGTTTTCTGTTCTTGTGATAGTTTGCTAAGAATGATGGTTTCCAGCTGCATCCATGTCCCTACAAAGGACGCAAACTCATCCTTTTTTATGGCTGCATAGTATTCCATGGTGTATATGTGCCACATTTTCTTAATCCAATCTGTCACTGATGGACACTTGGGTTGATTCCAAGTCTTTGCTATTGTGAATAGTGCTGCAATAAACATACGTGTGCATGTGTCTTTATAGCAGCATAATTTATAATCCTTTGGGTATATCCCCAGTAATGGGATGGCTGGGTCATATGGTACATCTAGTTCTAGATCCTTGAGGAATCGCCATACTGTTTTCCATAATGGTTGAACTAGTTTACAATCCCACCAACAGTGTAAAAGTGTTCCTATTTCTCCACATCCTCTCCAGCACCTGTTGTTTCCTGACTTTTGAATGATCGCCATTCTAACTGGTGTGAGATGGTATCTCATTGTGGTTTTGATTTGCATTTCTCTGATGGCCAGTGATGATGAGCATTTTTTCATGTGTTTGTTGGCTGTATGAATGTCTTCTTTTGAGAAATGTCTATTCATATCCTTTGCCCACTTTTTGATGGGGTTGTTTGTTTTTTTCTTGTAAATTTGTTGGAGTTCTTTGTAGGTTCTGGATATTAGCCCTTTGTCAGATGAGTAGATTGCAAAAATTTTCTCCCATTCTGTAGGTTGCCTGTTCACTCTGATGGTAGTGTCTTTTGCTGTGCAGAAGCTCTTTAGTTTAATTAGATCCCATTTGTCAATTTTGGCTTTTGCTGCCGTTGCTTTTGGTGTTTTAGACATGAAGTCTTTGCCCATGCCTATGTCCTGAATGGTACTACCTAGGTTTTCCTCTAGGATTTTTATGGTATTAGGTCTAACATTTAAGTCTCTAATCCATCTTGAATTAATTTTCGTATAAGGAGTAAGGAAAGGATCCAGTTTCAGCTTTCTACTTATGGCTAGCCAATTTTCCCAGCACCATTTATTAAATAGGGAATCCTTTCCCCATTTCTTGTTTTTCTCAGGTTTGTCAAAGATCAGATGGCTGTAGATGTGTGGTATTATTTCTGAGTACTCTGTTCTGTTCCATTGGTCTATATCTCTGTTTTGGTACCAGTACCATGCTGTTTTGGTTACTGTAGCCTTGTAGTATAGTTTGAAGTCAGGTAGCGTGATGCCTCCAGCTTTGTTCTTTTGACTTAGGATTGTCTTGGAGATGCGGGCTCTTTCTTGGTTCCATATGAACTTTAAAGCAGTTTTTTCCAATTCTGTGAAGAAACTCATTGGTAGCTTGATGGGGATGGCATTGAATCTATAAATTACCTTGGGCAGTATGGCCATTTTCACGATATTGATTCTTCCTATCCATGAGCATGGTATGTTCTTCCATTTGTTTATGTCCTCTTTTATTTCACTGAGCAGTGGTTTGTAGTTCTCCTTGAAGAGGTCCTTTACATCCCTTGTAAGTTGGATTCCTAGGTATTTTATTCTCTTTGAAGCAATTGTGAATGGAAGTTCATTCATGATTTGGCTCTGTGTTTGTCTGTTATTGGTGTATAAGAATGCTTGTGATTTTTGCACATTAATTTTGTATCCTGAGACTTTGCTGAAGTTTCTTATCAGCTTAAGGAGATTTTGGGCTGAGACAATGGGGTTTTCTAAATATACAATCATGTCATCTGCAAACAGGGACAATTTGACTTCTTCTTTTCCTAACTGAATACCCCTGATTTCTTTCTCTTGCCTAATTGCCCTAGCCAGAACTTCCAACACTATGTTGAATAGGAGTGGTGAGAGAGGGCATCCCTGTCTTGTGCCAGTTTTCAAAGGGAATTTTTCCAGTTTTTGCCCATTCAGTATGATATTGGCTGTGGGTTTGTCATAAATAGCTCTTATTATTTTGAGGTACGTTCCATCAATACCGAATTTATTGAGCGTTTTTAGCATGAAGGGCTGTTGAATTTTGTCAAAAGCCTTTTCTGCATCTATTGAGATAATCATGTGGTTCTTGTCTTTGGTTCTGTTTATATGCTGGATTATGTTTATTGATTTGCGAATGTTGAACCAGCCTTGCATCCCAGGGATGAAGCCCACTTGATCATGGTGGATAAGCTTTTTGATGTGTTGTTGAATCCGGTTTGCCAGTATTTTATTGAGGATTTTTGCATCGATGTTCATCAGGGATATTGGTCTAAAATTCTCTTTTTTTGTTGTGTCTCTGCCAGGCTTTGGTATCAGGATGATGTTGGCCTCATAAAATGAGTTAGGGAGGATTCCCTCTTTTTCTATTGATTGGAATAGTTTCAGAAGGAATGGTACCAACTCCTCCTTATACCTCTGGTAGAATTCAGCTGTGAATCCATCTGGTCCTGGACTTTTTTTGGTTGGTAGGCTATTAATTATTGCCTCAATTTCAGAGCCTACTATTGGTCTATTCAGGGATTCAACTTCTTCCTGGTTTAGTCTTGGAAGAGTGTAAGTGTCCAGGAAA
>NC_037680.1:69162376-69169186 GCF_003255815.1 Theropithecus gelada | reverse complement strand
CCTGGCTAGGAAAAGGGATTCCCTTCCCCCTTGCGCTTCCCAGGTGAGGCGATGCCTCGCCCTGCTTCAGCTCTCGCTGGTTGGGCTGCAGCAGCTGACCAGCGCCGATCGTCCTGCACTCCCCAGTGAGATGAACCCAGTACCTCAGTTGAAAATGCAGAAATCACCGGTCTTCTGTGTAGCTCGCGCTGGGAGTTGGAGACTGGAGCTGTTCCTATTCGGCCATCTTGCTCCGCCCCCAACTTTCTAACTTCTTAACACGTGATAACAATCAGAATGTCTTTGAGAATGTGGCTCAGTTCTTCTCTAAAGATGTTCTTGAGTGGCAAATAATCAATGCCCTCTATTTTGGGGGGAATTTCAACATTACATGGAAAAATATCAGAGATTAGATGGTGGTTATTGTTTATAAAAATAGACAAGTTTGGAAGTAAGAATTTAATATTTTGCAGGGAATTCATATCCCAGAAAGCGTAACCACAAAGAACAACTTCCAAAAACTTGTTAGAGTGGTTAGCCACTCTAGAGGGGCTCTCTTTTGTTAAAGTTGTTTTATTTTGTTAAGAAGATCTGCCGTGTAAATTGAATTCTTCTATGACAATAGAAAGTGGCATGCCTTTTATTTTGAAAGTAAGCGAATAAACAATTGTACAAATCTCGGTTTAAGTGAACAAGAGAGGCACTGATGAAGTACCCTTAGAGGTGTTATTTAAAAATATATTACAGAGTTCTTTCTTTTCCCACCTCACTCAAATATCTGTGACATTTGTTACCTAAAGTTACTTATAAGTTTGTTTAGTCTCTTCTCTTAATTAAATTTATCTTACTTTTTCATCATAACATTATAAAAGGTAATACTCTATTGTAAATCCTTGACAATAGAAGAACCATTAAAAGGTCCAATGACAATTGTAATTCCAAACTAAAGTCCCTTGTCTTTGAAATGTCCCAGAGAAATAAAGAATATTTGAAAGTGTATTATAACATTTTCAATAATTAGCAAACTTTACTCAAAATGTTAAGTAAGTTTGGCCAAAACAAATTTCCTCCAGCTCGTGGTAGTGAATATGATCTTTTAAGAACATTCACAAGACCAAAAAGTTATTTTTTACACTTGTATCATGAAACTGCTCAAGCTTAAGAGGCCCTTTCCAAAATAAAAATAAGAACAACAAAAATAACAATAACCACTCTGCTGGTTCATAATGACACTTGATAAACATGACACGAAAATGTACAAGGCTCTCTTTTGCTGGAAATAGGAAAGACAATGCAGTAATTGCATATGCATCACATTGTGTTATGCCAAAAATAATGTAGCAAGAATTGCCAAAAGTTGCCAGTGCCTGTTATATCTCTGTTTGCTAAAATTCACTCTTGAGTTCTCAACCCTATATTCACTCTTATCCCCACTAATCAGAAATCTGAATTTCTATCTTATATTTACAAATAAATAAAATATTTCTCTCAATTTCTCTTCTTCCCATCCAACTCTCTTTTTTAGCCATTCTCTGTTTGACAGTTACTCTCCTACTTCCAGATCACTACCCACTGATTTATTTATCTATTCCTATAAGGTCTTAGCTTCTGGCATTAACGGACTCTGTCCTTTAACTTCTTGGCAACATTTTGGATGTTATTTGAGCCCATTATTTCTATTTTCAAATTTTCCTCACTTTCCTAGCACCACTCTGCCTGGTCTTCAGTCTTCTTTACATGTTTTTCTTTTATCAACTCTACAAAAATAGTAATGTTCCTTGTTATTTATTCTAAGCTCTTGTCTCCCTTCACATTATATATTAAATCTGGCAAATCAATATGCTATAATGGCTTTAATTCTCAGCTATGAGCTGTGAATGAGCACACCTTTATCTCCATACTGGTCCCACATGTTTGGCTGACTACTTTTCCTTTCCTTTTGGATGTTTTAGAAACATTTCAAATTCAACATGTTCAAATCTGGACTGTCATTTTCCTCTAAAGTGTTCTTTATTTAAAGCCGTATCTATTTACACAAGCCAGAAACCTGTAAGTTAAGCTTGTCTCCTAACTTGTCTGCATTTCTTTTAAACACTCATCAAGAACAAATATATCTTGAATAATCTACTTTTCTGCATATTCACAGCTACCTCCTGCCATTTCTCTCCTGTGATCTTAATTGGACATAGAGTTTTTCTCTCCACCTGTCGATTTGAAAACAAAGATTTTATTTTGTCACACATAACTATTCCGTAAGATCTTCATAATAAGTTTCAACTAGTTGAAGATCACTTACAACACCTCCCTCTACTCATAATCTAAGCCCAGATGTTCTGTACTTTTTCAGGTTTTAATTCCTGCCATGCTTTCTTTCACGTCCATCATTTTGCATGTGGATTTCCTCCCAGTTGAGTGTTTTCCACATTCTCTCTCTGTTCAATTCCAAAACATCAGATTTTAGTCCTGGATTTAATGTCATTTGTTCTGAGAGACCTCGTCTGATATTATTGTTTCTAAACGCTAATCTTTATTTACTAAAATGCACTATTTATAGTGAGCTAGAGGGAAGATGGTAAAGTGGTAGTTACCAGGAATTCTTACATTCCCCCTAGACAATAATTGCACTAGCAGAAACTCTGATGTAACTATTTTGGAACTTCATTCCTTCAGCTCATGGCTTGCTAATAACTACTCATCCCCTATGCAGCAGCCTCATGGCAGGCAGATATGTTCTCACTTCTGGAGCAGTTTGCATGCATATTGTGACAGCTGGGGTGGGCAATGAGGACCCTGTCGTACACATATCAGGAATCTGTGCTCTGATCACTGATTGCTCCTTTTGATCTTGAAGATACAGGCACAGAGGCAGACCACCATTGCGGCAAGCTCCTCTCTCTGTGGCTTAAGTGACTTTCAGGCGATTTGATAGGTCAAGTCCTTCTCCACCACCTTGTTTTTCTTTTTCCTTTTTGGTAGTGTAGCAATTTAAAAACTAGAACATTCAAAAGAAATGATACATAAAGAGGTATTTAAAAGACCATTATGTATACCCAGAGAAACACAAGCTCAAAAAAGATCTCAGAAGACTGTGAGTTTTCACTGTTGACTGGTTCTTGGCACAGAGAGACATTAAAAATGTAATTTTAATAACCAAATGGAAAAACATTAAACCTTGGGAAATGGAGAGAATTTGATCTCCAGAGTTACCACCTTTTAAGATTCAAATGTCCAGTTTTTAACAAAAAAAAATTACAAAGCATACTAAGAAACAGGCCAGTAGGGCCCATTCAGTAGGAAATAAGTAAATCAATAGGCCCTATTCCTGAGAAAAACCAGATAGTGAACTACGTGGACAAAGACTTCAAAATATCTATTTTAAAGATGTTCAAAGAGCTAAAAGAAGATGTGGATAAAGTCAGAATAAAAGTATGAACCAAATGAAAATATAATAAAGAGATAGAATATATTTAAAATTACCAAAAACACATTCAAGAGATAAAAAGTATACAATAAATGAAATTTAAAAATCACCTGAGGGATTCAAAGGCACATTTCAGCAGGCAGAAGAGACAGTAAGTGAACTTGAAGATAGAAAAATTAAAATGATGTAGCCTGGGAAAAATAAAAAAAGTTATAAAGAAAATGGATGAAGCCTAAGGTTCCTGTGGAACCATTTTAGACCATAAAATGAATCAATAAGTACATTCTGGAAGACTCCAAAGGAGGAGAGGAAGGAAAAAGGGTCAGAGAAATTATTTGAATAATAATGGACCCAGACTCTCCAAATCTGATAAAAGACAAAAATAAAAACATCCAAGAAGCTTAATGATTCCAAGCAAGATAAGCTCAAAGAGACCCACATTAAGACATGTTATAATCCAACTGTCAAAAACCGAAGGCAAAGAGGGTATCTTGAAATCAATAAAACAGAAACAAGTCATCACACACACACAAGGAATCCTCAGCAAGATTATCAGCAGGTTTCTCATCAAAAACCTTGGATTCAGGAAACATTGGATCAATATATTCAGGAAAAATAAAACAAAACAAAAGCAACAAACAAATGAAACGCTCTCAACCAAGAATCCTATGCCTGAAAAAATTTTCTTCAAAAATGAGGGAGAAATTCAGACATTCCCAGATAAATAAAAGCTGAGGAAATTTATTACCACTAGATCTGCCTGCAAGAACAGTTAAGAGAGTCTTTCAGGTTGAAATAAAAGAAAAAACAATAAACAGTAACCTGAAACCATATGAAGAAATACAGATCTGTAGTAAGGGTGAATCTATACATAATTATAAAGTGTATTATATGTAACTTTTATTTATGACTACACTTTTCTACATGAATTTAAGAGAATAATGCATAAAAATATCACTTCATGTTTGGGGATGCACAATGCATAAATATATAATTCATGACATCATTAACTGGAAAGTAGTTAATGTGACCCTGTTTAGAAGCAGACATTTTGTATGTTATTAAATTTAAGCTGTCAATAATTTAAATTCAAATATATTTAGAAAGTTAAATGTAATCCCAATGGCAACCACAAAAAATAGCTATAGAATATACATGGAAGGAAATAAGAATTAAAACATTTCACTGCTAAAATGTAATTAAACACAAAAGGACACAATAATGCAAAAATTGAGAGACAAAAATCTTGAAGGCATACAGATATACAAGTAGCAAAATGACAGACATCTCCTCTTATAAGTAATTACTTTAAATATAAATGGGTTAAACTTGTCAGTAAAAAGACAGAGATTAGCAGAATGGATAAAAATCAATAAAGATTCAATGACATACTAAATACAAAAGGCTCATTTTAGATGCAAAGACATAAGGTTGAAAATGGAAGTATGGAAAAAGATATTTTGTGTGAATATTAACTGCCTTAGTCAATTGTTTGGTTCTATACAGAATACCACAGACTGGGTAATTAATAAAGAAAAGAAATATATTTCTTACAGTTTTGGAAGTGGTGAAGTTCAAAGTCAAAGAGCCTTCACCTGGTAAGAATCTTTGTGCTGTGTTATCTCATGGTAGAGGGGCAAAGAAAGAATGAGAGGATCCAAACTCATCCTTTTCATCAGTAACCGCCTCTCAGGATAACAAATCTACTCCTACAGTAATGGCATTAATTCATTTACGAGGGCAGAACCTTCACAATCTAATCACCTCTTAAAGGTCCCACTTCTCAACACTTTTGCATTGGGGATTAAGTTTCCAACACACGAACTTTTGGGGACACATTGAAGCTATAGCAGTAACCAAAAGACAGCAGAGGTGGCTATACTAATATCAGACAAAATTGACTTTAAGTCAGAAAAGATTACAAGTGGTTCATGTGAGACTGACAAATTCATACTTACCAATAGAAACTGTTTCTATAGCAAATGTAAATGTTGGTAAAATATTTCTCATGCCTGAAATAATCCATTCTGATTTTCTTATTTCCATGACTTACTTAAAATATGGGTTTGATGTATTGCAGAAAAAAAATACTAAAGATAAATCAGTGATTACATATTTACAAAAATGTTTAACGCAGCAAGAAAATATGACAATTTCAGGCATTTACACATAATAAGCACCAGATAAGCAAATAAATAGAAAACTTGAACAACAAAATAAAGCAACTAGATTTATCAGACATACACAGAGCTTTCTATTCAACAAAATTGGAATACACATTCTTCTCAAATGCACATGCAACATTTTCCAGGATTGATGTGGAGAAGCTGGATTTCCTGTGCACTGTTGGTGGGACTGTAGACTTTATAGCCATGATAAAAAACAATATGGCACTTCCTCAAAAAATTAAAAATATAATTATCATATTATCAAGCCATCAACTTTTGAGTGTATACCCGAAAGAAGTGAAGCCTGTGATAAATATACATATGTACAACTGTGTTCAAAACATCAGTATTCACGATAGTCAAAAGATGGAAGCAGTGTAAATGCTCATTGAAAGATTAATGGATAAAGAAAATTTGGTATATACATACAATGGAATATTATTTAGGATTAAAAAGGAAGGATTTTCTAGCATACGCTACAAAATAGATGAATCTTAAATTACTCTAGTTGAATTAAACAACCTTTGTCCCAAAAGGACAAAATTCGTATGATTCTACTCATGTGAGTTACTTAGAGTAGTCAAAATCATAAATACAAAAGATAGAATGGTGATTGTCAGAAGTTTAGAGGAGAGAAGAATAGGAAGTTACTACTTAATGGGAACAAGTTTCAGTTTTTTAAGAAGAAAAATATTTTGGAAATGAATAGCAGTGATGGTTGCACAATAATGTGAATGTACTTGATGCCACTGACCTATATATTTAAAAATATATAGGTCAACCAATAGTTAAATGATCAATTTTATGTTAAATACGTTTTACCTCAATTAATAACAAATAATTTTAATGTAATCCTTATGAATAAATGTTTTGTTAACTATTTTGGGCATTCCATATGTTGAGATATTTTAATTAAGAATTAAAATTGTAGGGGCCAGGCGCGGTGGCTGACGCCTGTAATCCCAGCACTTTGGGAGGCTGAAGGTGGGCGGATCACGAGGTCAGGAGATCAAGACCATCCTGGCTAACATGGTGAAACCCCGTCTCTACTAAAAATGCAAAAAATTAGCCGGGCATGGTGGCGGGTGCCTGTAGGCCCAGCTACTCGGGAGGCTGAGGAAGGAGAATGGTGGGAACCCGGGAGGCGGAGTTTGCAGTGAGCCGAGATTGCACCACTGCAGTCCAGCCTGGGCAACTGAGCAAGACTCTGTCTCAAAAAAAAAAAAAAAAAAAAAAAAAAAA
>NC_037680.1:69004581-69162276 GCF_003255815.1 Theropithecus gelada | reverse complement strand
TTTTCTTGTGGTGAAAACACTTAAAATCTCTATTGGCAATTTTCAAATATACAATATATTGTTATTAAACACAGATACTATGATGCACACTAAATCTCATGAACTTACTCCTGTTTAACTGCAATTTTGTGTCTTTTGGTCAACATCTCCCACTCCCCACTCTGATTTGTGTATTAATATTTAATAAAGCAAACAAAGTCAATTTTATCCTCTTTTTTCTAATGCTGATATTTCTGCAATCACTTTCAGAAAACACTGTTAATGCTTCGGAAAATTTAATGATACACATCTAATGTTTATCAATGGAGCTAGAATATTCAAATTAAGCCTTATCATTGGGAAGATCCAATAAGAAAACCATTATAATAGTATTTTTTTCACACAAGGCAAAGGCAGCCATAACATTCTTTTTCAAAACTTCTTTTATATTCAAAAAAATGTGGTACATAACCTCTCTCTAAAGTATGCTAAAAACAATACTAAAATTAGGCAATACATTAAAAATAAGTAATGTCATAAAATAGTTTAAATGATATAAATATTTTTAAGGAATATACCATGAATTTGGCTTACTTACAATAAGAAAATGAAGTATCTCACAATGATTAAAAAAAAGTAAGAACTGATAAAAACCTTTGAAAGTAAAACAGAGCTTCATTGTATTAAGAATATGAAAATCCATTCAAAGTCAATAAAATCTTTTTCTATTAATTTTTAAAATAAGAACAACATGCTATTAAAATGCAGCACAGTAAACTAGTTAATAATGAATTACAATTATCAATATTGGAAACCTAAATGGTTTCAAACAATAATACAGTTGTTTTTATTGATCCATACATCAATAAATATCCATTATTTTGTTAAATGATTTTAATTATTTAAAATTTTTACACTTTCAACAAAATATGTGTAATAGTATTAATCTTCAGTATATGCTAAAATTAGCACAGATAAAGTCACAAAGATTTATTTTATTTTATTTTTTTAGTTTCTCAACTAAATGGGAAGAAATTAATTTTCTTACCTTTCAGAAAAATCTCTAAATATTTCCCTCTGAGTGGGAAGAATATCAACATGAGCTGTATAACTTTGGGGTGTATATTTAAGTTTACTAGATAATTTAGTTTCTTTGTCAGTAAATACCTAAGTTTACTAAACTTAACTTTTCTTGTCAATAGATATATACTTAAGTCCACTACACACAAATGTAATTGACAGTAAAGTGGACATAAAAATAATGCCTTTATTACAAAACTTTAGGATGCAGGAATGCATGGAAAAAAGCCTTGGGGTGAAAGATAGCATACCTGCTCAGTCCGTGTAACTAGTAATAATGGCTGTCATGTGCTGAGTATTAATACATGTCTGGCAGTGTACTAAGCGCTTCACGTACATTACCTGATTTTATAATTAAAAAATTATATAAACACAGGTACCATTATATATCCTAGTTCACGGAGGAAGATGCTCATTACTCAAAGTCTTGTGATCCAAGCATTCTTTTCTTCTAAGTCCACTCACGGAAATCCTAAGCTACATTGTCTTTTTGCATTATTATACAATATTGTTTTTACTTTTAATTCTGTGTTATTCAGAGTAAGGGAGAATGTATCCATTTTTAGTTTAAATTGAACCTATAAGTTGACGATTCATTTTTCAGTGTTTTACAAATTTTCAAGGGATTTCATTTGGGAGAACTGAGATTTTTTTTCCAGTCCAGTTCCAGTGACCACAAAGCTAGTAAAACTGGCACTTAGTTTCAATGCATGAAATGATATCCCGTGCTTTCAGATGACTTTTACCAGTTTGGTGCCTTAAATATTGAATAGGGAAGTTGAAATAAAAGTTTCTCAGTGATTCCTACACTAAATTTAAATTAAGCTAGATGACTTAAATTATCTTAGTATTTCTACTTATATATACTTCACAGGAAATGTACTTTGACTTTATTTTATTGAAAATATTTTTGTTCAATTTTTACTTCTCTCCCTATATGGCTATGTGAGTACGACATCCCTTCTGTTTCATTATTATTATTATTATTATTATTATTATTTCTCTTCTAAAAACATTATTGTTGTTGTTTTTCCAAATTTTATTTCTCACTACCAAAGTTACTAGAAGTGTGTCATTGGAGGTGGAGCCCAGTAAGAACTGATTGGATCATGGAACAGATCCCTCATGACTGGTTTAGTACCATCCCCTTGGTGAGAACTGAGTTCTTACTTAGTTAGTCATGCAAGATCTGGTTGTTTAAAACAAGGAGACCACACCCGCCACCTTCTTTTTTTCTTGCTTCCTCTCTGACTCCTGCTCTTGCCATGTGACGTGTTGGCTCGTTTGTCACCTTGTGCCATGACTGCAAGCTTCCTGAGGTCCCTACCTGACACCAAGAAGATGTCAGCACCATGATTTCTATAAAGGCTGAAGAACTGTGAGCCATTTCAACCTCTTTTCTCTATATATTATCCAGCCTCAGGTATTTATAGTAATGCAAGAATACCCTAACACACCACCTCTTTTAACATTGTCTACTAAGCATGTTTTTCTACTAAGTAAATTTTTGTTTTTCTTAGTTCTATAACTCCATGAAATCATTATTTTTTCTCCTTAAGCTGTAAGCATCCATATACACATTTTTCTCATTTATCTCTCTCAGTAATTGGACCACAAATCTGAGTGGTTGCCATACACATTTAAAAGGAAAAAAATAGTGAATTTTTTGAGACACAGGTGTCTGATTTAAATATTTAATGGCTTTCTGTTATTTTTTTAATGTGATGATAGATCAAGTGAAATAATTTTTATTAAAGTCATGATACATAGTTAATGCTCAAGAATTATAAACTATAATCATTAATATGATGGTTTCTTTGGTGTTTCATAGATCCATCAGTATATAACAAACCATGCCAAAATGAGTGTTACAAAAGAAAAACTAGTTTGTTATTATCAAATACTCTTTGAAACAGGAATTTGGAGATTTCCATAGCAGGGATGTCTAATTTCTGCTTAATAATGTCTGGGACCTCAGTTGGGAAGACTTGAACAGCTGGTGATGACTTGAACAGTTGGGGAATGGAATATCTAAAGCCTTCTTCATGTCTGGAGCATGAGGTAGGAAGACTCAAAGCTAAATTTAGCAAGGATTGGCTATGGGAACACCTATCTGTAACCCCATAATATATCAGGATCTTATGGCAGGGTGGCTGGATTCCGAAAGAAAAATCCCAAAGAAATTGTCCAAAGAGCAAACATTCTAAGACATTACAGTAGAAGATATAATAATTCATATGACAGAAGCTATAGGGTGTTACTTTGTCCTACACAATTGACACTAAAGTATTATTGTAGTATGTCTCCAGCATTCAATTGGAAAGCCTGTTAATACATAGATGTCTGGGCTTCACTCTCATACTCAGAAGTCTCTCAGATTCAAAGGGAAGGTATATATACAGCCAACTCTTGATGGAAAGTAAGTCAAAGAATTTGAGAACATGTTTTAAAATTTTAAAGTTTGCCTCAACTATCTGCTCAATAATTACAGTGGTAATTATATATTAACAATAAAATCTACCATTTCACATTGGATTCAAGTGAAACATTTAAAGGTATTCACTTATATTCTCCATACTCTGTTTTTCTATTCAGTGAAATAAATGACATTAGATGGCCTAATATACCTCAACCCCTTCAATTTCTAAAATGATATTACACTGTGTAATATAACATAGAAGGAATGTTTATTCAAACACAATGATCAACAACAACAAATGCTATTCGTGTAATATTCTTTCTGAAACACAAGTCACAATGTTATTCATAATCTGCCTAATATATGCATACCTATGTTCCTCTTCTACTAGATTTAGGGATGCTGCTTAGTCCCCCTGCCTTCATCCAAAATGTGGGATATTAAGCATATCTAGTGAGCAGACTTTTACATTTTTCTCTTTCACTTTGGCTTTTTCACAACCATGCCAAACACATTCACATACGCACACAAATACTTTTTTAAAGATTTAATAACTTTCAAAATGTTTCTTTGAACAAAATGGTCTATTTTAAAGGACAATATTATTGAATTTAAGTAAAGTAAATGCCACCAAAATCTATTTTCTTTTGCTGGTCAAGTCTTACCCACAGCATGCAATATATGAAATTAGCAAAAGGTAAACTGCCCTTGATACTCCCTGTGAAGGTCATGTTAAAGCAAGACACAGCCAGCATTCTTTACCTTTACAACAAAAACAATAGGTAATCACACTTCTCTTAATGTTGACAACTCAGATACTGCTTCAAAAGGTTCAGAATTTCCACTTACAAATAAGTAGCTTGTATAAACTAAGAAGTATTTGTGCCTAATAAACTTTCCCCTGAAAGGAATTTTTCAATGTCTTATTTGTATCTATTTTTATCTTAAAGCCATATTGGAAAAATGTTCTTACCTAAACAATAATTTTGCTATTTCTAAATGACAAAATAGAAATTTCAATGGTTAGTATTCATATTGTCATGAAACAATGCACATATTTGCTTATGTTTTAAGTTAATCTCTGATAATAAATGTACAAACGCTCTAAGATTCCTATTAATATAATAGCTGAAGTTCAAAAGTGAAACATCCAATGGCTCAGGGTGGAGGAAGATTATGATCAATGTTCATTCAAATATTTTCACAGAAATAAAGTTCCTCATATAACAATTTAAAGAAAATATTTTTAATGGCACGCTCTCCTCAAACTTTTTACATGCTTTTTCTAATCAAAGAAACATTTTACAAAATAATTTAAAGAAGGTTGCGCATCCAAGTCAAAATGTACCATTCTCTGAAGTAAAAAATGGCCCTGTAAAATCAGAGATAATACTGGTTGTAAATACAATATTAAATTAGTATAAACTCTTTTTTTCCCCAAGATGGCGTCTTGCTGTGTCACCCAGGCCAGAGTACAGTGGTGCAATCTCAGCTCGCTGCAACCTTCACCTCCCGGGTTCAAGTAATTCTCTTGCCTCAGCATCCCAAGAAGCTGGGATTACAGGGGCCAGCTGCCACACCCAGCTAATTTTTTATATTTTTAGTAGAGACGGGGTTTCACCATGTTGCCAGGCTGGTCTCGAACTCCTGACCTCGTGATCTACCTGCCTCAGCCTCCCAAAGGGTTGGGATTACAGGCGTAAGCCACCACGCCCCGCCTGGTATAAACTCGTGTGAAACATTGATGCACTTGCTAGATCTACATCGTCATTCGCTGAATCACTTGCACGCTTAGATATTAGAAAAGATAATATACATTGAAATTGCTGTATTTCGGGTCTGTATATTAGCTTACAACAATATGATTATATTTGTCTTAATTTCTTCTGCTGTAACTCAGATTTGTTTACTTTTTTCCCATCAGTTTACTTAGTAATTATAAAGCATTCATTTGGAGGGCCTGTTGAAATATAGATTTCTGGGCCCTGTAGGCAGAGTTTCAAATTTGGTTGACCTGAAGTAGAGCCTAAGAATTTGTATTTCTACCCAATTCCCAGGTGATGATGATGATATTCCTGCAGCCAAACATTGAGAAAAATTGTACTTTGGTACACTTTTTATTTATTTATTGGCGGTTCTCAGATATTCTTGATTCTTTGAGTTGGTGTCTTTCAACAGTTTTGACAATATTTTGGAATTATGTTATCAAATACTAATTGTGCCCCATTCTCTTGACTACTCTCTGGACTGTAACTGTATGTTTGGCAGAAATTTTCCCAGTGTTCTGTGTCTCTTCTGCTCTCTTTTTTTCTATTCTCTTTTTCTGTTCTTTGTGCGTTTTGGTTTGTATATTTTCTATTAATCTCTCTCCCATTTGGTCATCCTGTGAATATGAAGCCTCCTTTCTTTCTCTAACTTTTATTTGAATTCAGGGATACATGTGCAGATTTGTTAATGGGTATATCGCATGATGCTGAGATCTGGAGTACAAACGATTCCATCACCCAGAAAGTGAGCATAGTAACCAAGAAGTCGTTTTTTAACTCTTGCCTCCCTCTCCGCTTTAATAGTCCCCCGTGTCTATTGTTTACTTAATGTCCATATGCACCTAATGTTTAGCTCCCACTTGTAAGTAAGAACATGTGACAATTTGGTTTGGCTCTGAGGGAAAGTGTGCAACCCTAGTTGTCAATGATTGTCCTTAAGAAATGAAGTATTCTATATCCCTTGTGTTTAGTTCTGATTCTGAAATCTACAAAAAAAAAAAAAATTCAGCGACAATGGGGAAACTTTTAGTCCACTATTTCTTATGAAAATATTGTTCATTTTAGTGTTATTAAACTCATGCATCCTTTGGATAAAATTTACAAGGCAGAAAATTTCATAAAGAAAACAACCAAAAAATTGCTATTGAGATAACCATTCATATATATTTGACTCTTTAAGCGGCCAGGTTTCTGAACACTAATTATAGAAATAGCCATAACATTTCACTAATTTAAGGGACCTCACTTAGGTTATGTTCATTTTATTCAATTTATCTTTTCACATTCAATTAATATAGCTTAACTGAAATATAAACGTATTCAAAGAAATCATGTAACCAGAAAGCGATAATAGTTTATATTCTCTTAGTTTCTTGTCTTATTTATTTATTTAAAATAAAAATGATGATATTGATCCAATAGCTAATATTTTCAACAATAATGAATGTTTCCTTTGTATCCATATATGCTATTTAAAAAACTTATTTCACAAATCATTAAAATATAAAGTCTGGGGTATTATTAAATTATTGGTGACATGAATTAAATTAACCCTGAAGAAAGTATTAATGAGAGTAAATAGTGTGCTCAAGGACACAGTACTAAGGGAAAGAATCAGGATTTATGTCTGTAAAAAATCTTCCTTAGGATTTTCAATTCCATGTTAATAAAGTACCATTCTAACATTTTCGAAATAAATATTTTTGAGACTCATGATTCGACTAATATATTTCTGGATTGTGTGTACTGCTGTATACTAACATTTGATTTATCTATGTTTACAATTGAGAAATATCTTGAGTTTTAGTTTATTTTTATTTTTCAGTTTTTTTTTTTAATTATCAGGGGCTATATGATTTTCACATGTGAGATTTAATATATACTTAAATTTTATTAAAAATTATTTACAAATACATTTGATTCCTACAGGTGAATATTATTTTCTAAAATGAAATTATGAATAGAAGGTTAACTCTTTCCCAATAAAGCTTATCTACCAAAAAACTACAGAAAACATCTTAAATTTCAAAGTTCAAGATGCATTTCTTTATATTGTAAGGAATACAAGATTCCTGGTACTTGCTATTTTTGTGCAACAATGTCAAGGTCTAAGCTAACAGAATAGGAGGACACAAAGGAAAAAAATTAAAAATATTAAATTTGGCAATGAATGAACTGTCATTATTTTCAAAACATTTGATAACAAAATATGAGAATCTGTAAGCAAATCATTTAAATAAAACAAGTAAATTTACTGAATATAATATGAACATAACCAGTGTAATATTTTCTATATAACATCAATAAACAGACCTCCTAATCTGAAAACTTATTAAAAAATAGTAACACAACTAAAAAATAGCAAAGAATACTATAATTGTAGAAAAATACAAACAATATAAAAGTACTTTGGTCAACATTTAAAGTATGAAAACATATTATCAACAGTTTAGGAATCTGTCTATTAAGGTAGAAAAATGAATAAGATAAAATTCCTAAAGGAAAGAGGTGGAAGATAGAAATAGGTTTAACTGCACTTGATTTGGGTGACTGGTAAACAGATTTTGGTTATATTCTTTCTTACACATATAAATAGATCTGAAATATTTAAATATAATGTCCTTTTAAAATTTACCAAAAAAGAGAACATTATATCCAAGATGGCCATTCTTTAATAATGGAAATGTCTAAAATAAAGAAACCATGTGGAATTATGAACCAGTAGAAATTGCTTCTAACTCACTCTCTCGCTCGCTCTCAAAATAGGCGTGTGTGTGTCTGTGTATACACACATACCTCACTGAAATGAAAATATATATGTTATTTTTAATCATATTTCTCCTTATATATATTTTCATTTCAATGAGATTCCTGAGGCAAACATGTTAGGAACTAGAGACTAGAGAACAAAGGTTATTTAAAATTATTCTAAACTGAATTCTGAATGCTAACCATTTTGACTTAAAAATAAGTATTGCCATAGTAACAAGGTTCTGGAAATTTTTAAAGTTTTAACATTAAAGTTTTAACTAAATCCTCCTTGATTGACTTCATCTAAATAAAGGACACCTATCTTTGATCCTTCAAAATCTTGTCTAAGTGTTAAAATTGAAGTTGTAATGATAAAAGCAATACTTAAAGAGAGGTACATTGTTAAGCTGAGTGGTTCAAATCTGATCTAGCAAATCCTGAACATGTATGTTTTGAAATACGAAATATGCCTTAGTTTCTTTCATCAAATTCAAATGATATATGAAAGAAATTATAATAAGGTCTTAAAGTATATTTGTAACTTTTAATAGAGATAGAAGCTTAAGTTAACATGACTTAAACAACATATGTCGAGATATTTAATATAATCAGTCTTTCAGAACTTGGTCTCATGTTTTGCAGTGAAATCCTGATGAGAATGCTTCATGGCTCATATTTATAAGATTTCTATTTTTACATTGTCACGCTAAAAAGGATTAGTGTTCATATATTCTTTAGATCTTATCCTTTTAAATGATCTTACTTTTATAATTATTTTGTGGATGCACAGTATCTAAATTTTGTGTGTTCTTATATACATTTATCTCTAAATTGAATATTTAAAATGAGTACATGTTAAAAAAAATACAAATTCTTTCTCATTTAAAAAAAGCTTAAACATACACATTTGTCTGCACTTTTAATATTTCTTTTTTATTTTTTTCTCATGCTCTTCAAAAAAGTTTATTTATTCTGCTCTGAAATAGCCATCTTGGAAGTAGTCATCATTTTCGAGAGACTTCTGTGAATATCTAGGTTTGAGGAGTCTAAGGCAGTACAAGAGCATTTCATCTGTGTTGTTTTTGTTTAAATTACTGTGTAGCAGCCACTTACAGTGTGTCTAATTCACTTTCAGAAAACTTAAGCAAAGACCAATTTTAATGAGAATCTAAATCTTGCCCAATTTTCAAATTGCCTTGTTCAACTTACGTGTCTCTGCCTAAATTTGTAAAGGAAGTATTGCCTTTTAAGTATTTTAGAATACCTTTAAGATTTTTTTTCTTCAGAAAACTGCCTGCACTCTAATTTTATGGTTAATTTATTTCTCATAAAAACTTCAAAGTTTAGAATATAGAGATCCATTTTGTCTTGATTTGTGGGTGTTTCCTTACATTAATGACAACAGAAGTCTTAATTTGCACTTTGTGATTGCAGGCTCTTGGTTCCAAATTCATTAGCAAGTATTTTTAACGAGGTTGAACTACACAAAAAAGATGTAATGGTCACAGGGCTTTCCGAATTGTTTAAATGTTCAGAGAACAACTTTGAAGTTAAAAAAAAAAAAAAACAGAAACAAAAAACTGTGTAGTTCCAAATTACAATAATGTTCAATCCTCTGCTGCTAAATTATTTTCTTTTTTTTTATTGCGAAGTACCATTGTATAAAGAAGAATATGTATAACATTATTAAAAATTCTATCTAATATAGGATGGGATAATATTAAGGAATAATTTTGCTTTTTAAATTACACATATCTACTTTTTAAATAAATTATGAGCACTAATCATATAGTCTATGGTATAATTAAAATTACTTAAAGATAAAATATAGGACACTTAAAAATCAAGTATATTATATCACACATACGCTGACAAATGCATTCCTAAGTAAATATATTTGGTCTGCTTATATAGGTGCACTATTAACTTTTAAATAAAATGGTTTATATATTTTAATATCTTCTTTGTGATTTTGTTCAAAATCACATTTATTTCAAAGACCTTCTTACATTTTAATGTTAACTATTTGATAACAAGTATATTGACTTTTTATTCCTGACGTCTTTTAGTACATCTCCCTCTTGTGTTATCACTATTGGGAAACTTGAATGGAGCCTACCTTATTTAAAGGATAACATTTAAAATGTTTCTCTAAAATGAAATTATGAGAATACAAAAGTTTTAATAATCTTACAGATTTTTACTGATGGAATTACATCTATCGCCTTTTAACTCATATCTAAATGGAAATCTAATTGAAGGATTAATTTAATTTGATAAAATAATTGAATCAACATTCCTTGAAATTTCTGTAGAAAACTCTGACTTTAATCTGTCCTAGGAGGTACAAACAGTATCTCTTTTTATGGCTTTTATGAGAATTAGGAAAATATATGTAAGTAATCAGTAAAAAAAAAAAAAAAGTCCTTAGTGGGATATATTAGTGCTTCTTTAAAAATTTTTATTACATAATTATTATGTTCCTTATAAGAATATTGAAAATATGTAAAAATTAACAAAACTAGTCATCATGTAACCCAACAATAACTGTGGTTAATATTTTAGATATATATTCCAATTATCTATACTTATAGTAGGTACAATCAGCTATCTAGATGGATAAAAAAGTAGGCTAAATACACAAATAAGTATATTCAATTGTTTCTCTTATATTTTTGTCTTTTAAAATGGCTTTTATTTTACAATCATTAATGCCCTCGTCGCAAATTTTTAATGTTAATATATATATTTTTTAGTCTTCATTTTATAAGCTATACGTTTCTAACTCATCTTTTAACAGATTTTAGAGCTAAACAATAACCCACATCTAACATCTTAATCAGAAAGCTAGTTTTAAATGTAATGGAAGGTTGATCTTGACATTTAGCAAAATTTGGAAACCACCCACTATGAAATACTACAAAGGAATTAAAAGGGTAAGATTGTTTGTATTTAATTCACTATTTTTCTTCAGTTTAATGAGATGCATCCTTTATATAATTAACTTTCAGTTCTTCTTTTTTCTGATATAGTAATTTAAAGCTCCAAATTTCTCTCTAGGCATTATGTCAGCTATATCCTGCAAATTTTGATAATATATATTTTTATTATGGGTTCCACATAGTTTCTCACAGACACTGTGATTTTACCATTGACACCTGAGTTATTTAAAGTATGCTCTTTTTTTTAATTTATAAATTTTCAAGAGATGAGAGAATGTAATTGGAGCTTTAAAATTGTTTTATTATCTGTGATTTGAAGGGTTTAAACCTTTTACATTTTGCATAATCACTGATACAATTGTGTTTTTGTTTTTGTTTCTTCCGTGTTTTTGTTTGTTTGCGTGTGTTTTTGTTTTTGTTTGGTTTTTTTGGACAGAGTCTTGCTCTGTCGCCAGGCTGGGGTACAGTGGTGCGATCTCGACTCAGTGCAACCTCCGCCCCCTGGGTTGAAGCGACTCTTCTGCCTCAGCCTCTGGAGTAGCTGGGACTACAGGTGCGCACCACCACGCCCAGCTAATTTTTGTATTTTCAGTAGTAATGTGGTTACACTATGTTAGACAGGATGGTCTGGATCTCTTGACCTCGTGATCCGGCCGCTAGGCCTCCCAGAGTGCTGGGATTACAAGCGTGAGCCACAGTGACTGGCCTGTTTCTTCTCTTTTTTCTGAAAAGATCCTTGTCTTGCTTTCATTTTGAAGAATATATCCACTGACGACACGATTCTAGATTGTCAGTCTTTTACTTAAACAATTGAAGTATCTGTTTCTATTACCATCTAGCTTTCTCCTTTTTTTTTTTTTTTTTTTTTTTGAGACGGAGTCTTGCTCTGTCGCCCAGGCTGGAGTACAGTGGCCGGACCTCAGCTCACTGCAAGCTCCGCCTCCCGGGCTCACGCCATTCTCCTGCCTCAGCCTCCCGAGTAGCTGGGACTACAGGCGCCCGCCACCTCGCCCAGCTAGTTTTTTGTATTTTTTTTTTAGTAGAGACGGGGTTTCACCGGGTTAGCCAGGATGGTCTCGATCTCCTGACCTTGTGATCCGCCCGTCTCGGCCTCCCAAAGAGCTGGGATTACAGGCTTGAGCCACCGCGCCCGGCCTCTCCTTTCTTTGTAACATCATCAGGTAGGCTTAATTTGCTCCTTTGAAGGTAATATGGCTTTTACCTTTGTTGTTTTTAAGTTTTTCTCTTTGTCTTTGAGAAATTTCAGAAATTTGAGTATGGCATGATTTTAGCTTTATTTCTATTTATTATGCTTGAGATTTATTTAGATTATTGAATCTGAAGATTTCCCTTTCATCACGTGGAAATATTCTTGACCATTTATTTGTTTTGCTTGTCCTTCAAATATTTCTTCTGATCCATTCTCTTTTCTCTCTTTCTGGGACTTAAATTAGTTATGTATGAGATATGTTCAGCATGTAACACAAATATTTCTCATTTTTATTTCTGTTATTTAAATTTTTACCTATTTTTCAACTTGGATCCTTTGTATTGACCATAGTTCAATTGATCTTCTACTCTTCTCAATCTTATTATATGTCTAAAAAAAGTTTTTAATGTTGATACATTTTAATTTTAAGATTTCTATTTGGTTATTTTTAAAGTTTTTATAGGTTTTGTAGTTACTTTATAGATTTGAATTCCTATTTGAAATGATCTATTCCATATTTTTCCTTATTTTATTTACTATATTAAAGATAGTTACTTTGAGTTCTCTGTTGCTATCAGCAATATATATGGACCATTTCCAGGTAAGGTTTTATTGATTATTTTTTCTCTTGATTATCAGTCACTTTTCCTACTTCCTTACATATCCAGAAATGTAAAATTTTATATAATTTATAGATAACAAATGTAGAGACTCTAGTTTATGTTATCTTCCTCTAAAGAATGTTACTTTTTTTTTTCCTTGGCAGGTAGTTAATTTAACAATCCACTATCTTGATGTTTTTAATGCTTGGCTATAGACTTTGCCTATTTTAATTTTGCGTTTACTGATGGAATATGCAATGTGTAGCCTCTGAAACCTCTGCTCAACTGCTCAACTCTAGCTTCCCAGAAACTCTCAAAAGTTTATTCATACATATACTTAGGAGACTTTTTACACAGACTATTGGGGATCTCTTCAGGTAACTTGCCTCCCACAAATCCCAATGGTTTTGGGAGTCTTCAATTCTGAAATCTATTTCCTCTATCTGGTAAAACTACCATTTTCTGCAAGTGTTTTCTTTATCGGCAATGCAGTTTCAAGAATATTTTTAAGGTGAAAGCTGAACTAAATGAGGGATTAGTATTTCCCTTATTTGATTGCTTTCCAATATTGTAAATGAATTTTTAACGTGTTTTGTCTTGCTTTTATAATTGTTTAGGGTAAGAGGTTATAAATCTGTAATAGCCAAGACTGAAATTCTATTTCAGTGTTCATTTTTTAAAATACTGTTTTTGCATCTATGGAGATGATCATATAAATTTATTATTTAGTTCTATTACAATGATGAAAAGCCTCACCTATTTTTCTTTTTTAGGAAAACTAACCTTGCATTTCTGAAATAAATTGAATTTGATTATCATGTATTATTCTTACTATTCTGATTATATATTATTGCATTTCTTTATGCTATGCACATCTACTGGGTAAGAATTAGATTGGTAAGTTTCTTAAGTTTTTCTATTCCCACTAGTCAGATTCAGGGAAACATTTATATATATGGCTCATCGAACAGAATATGTAGAAAGGCTTTGACCCAGTAGTGAGGAACAATTTAGCTCTAGCTTCAATGCTAATCTGATCTCACCCCATGAATAGAAAAAGCAGGAGTTGAAAGAATAAACCAGTTTGCAGGTAACTTAACTACATCCGAGAGCAAATCTCAAGAATATTTATAAGAATACATATGTATTTAGTTTCCAGAATGGTAAAAAATCACAATTTCTGGCATTTAACAAAAAATAGGTATGCAAAGAATGAAGAAAGTATGACTAATAATAATGAGAAAAATCGATCAACTGAAAGTAACCCAGAATTTATGTAGAGGTTAGAATCCATAGATAAGGCTATTGAAATAATAGTTATACTCGCATTTCATACATTTAAATGCTAGAAGAAAGATTGAATATGTTTGTAGAGACATTTTAGAGACATTTTCGAATCTAAATAAACCTTCTTGAGATAGAAACTAAGAAGTTTAATATAGACTACACTGGAAGTGATTACTGTCACATTAAATATTTCAGAAAAAATATTAATGAACTTAAAAACATAGCAGTATAAACTACCAAAAACAAATGAAAGAAAAAGAAGGGGAATATAGAGAAGAAGGAGGAAGAGGAGAATAAAAAGATTAATGGGGAACCTTTGGATAACTACAAGCAGCATATATGTATGTCAAGAGACAAGAGAATATAATTGGAGATATAGATATAAAGATATATATTATTCCTAATCTGGAAATTCAAAATACAAAATGCTCCAAAATCCAAAACTTATTGAGTTCTGACATGAAGCCACAAGTAGAAAATTTTACACCTGACCCCATGTGACAGGTCACAATCAAAACTCAGGTGTACAATACACAGTTTCTTCAGCATCCCTGAGGGAAAAATCACCCTAACACCCTTCAGCTGCATTATATTTTTTTCCTCATGCCCAGCTTCCCTCAGTCAAGCACACTTACACAGAGTAATAAAATGGCATGCATGCAGGTTGGATGCACCAACAACAGGTTCCTGACGATGCCCCAGATAGGGCAAGACCTATGTGTATTGCTCACTGTGTTGTTTTTGCTTATCCTTTGCTGTGTGGTACAAAGATATTGTTGAAAACATCAGGTCTTGCAGATAACCCTATGGATAACAGCGACAAAACATAAGAAAGCATTTAAGTTTACCAATAACATAGAAAGTCAAGTCTTTAGAGAAACTGGACAACGTTGTAAATGTGAAGTATCTTACAGAAAATTATGGTGCTGAAATAACTACCATGCTATATCCTGAAGAAACAAAAGTATAAACTGTTGAATTTTATGTTGAAAGTGATGAACAGCGGTTAACTGATAAATAGAAAAACACTGAATAGAGCTTAAAAATGAAGATCTTTATTGTGTATTGAAGGATTAGATCTGTGAGCATTGTAGTGAATACATGCCATGTAATGGGATGTTGAGCATGAAACAAGCAAAGATCTATCACAATGAACTGAAAATTGGAGGGTACTGTGAATATTCAACAGGCTTGTTGGAGTAATTTAGGAAAAGATACAGCATTAAATCTTTAAAGACCTGCAGTGATCCTTCCCAGAGAAATTCATTGATGAGTTTGCTAAAGTATCACTGATGAAAATCTGATGCTAGAACTCGTCTATAATGCTAAGAAAATATCACTACTTTGGCATTATTGCCCAAGAAAGACACTAACTGCGGCTGATGAGACAACCCCTACAGACATTTAAAATGCCGAGCACAGAATAACAATGGTGGTATGTAATAATGCAGTAGACGCACGTTAAGTATAGATTTGTTGTGATAGGCCAAAGCCTGCATGCTTGCTGTTTTCAAGGAGTGAATTTTTTATTCTTCCACTATTATGCTAACAAAGAAACATGGATCACCAGGGCAGCAGGGACATCTTTTCTGATTGGTTTCAGGAACATTTTGTATCAGTGGCTCATCCTCACTGCAGAAAAGCTGGATGGAATAATGACTGCGAGATTTTGTTATTTCTTGATGACAATTCCACTCTTCCTTCAACTGGAATTCTCATCAAAAATAATGTTTCTGTCATATAACTTTCCTCAAAGGTGATTTCATTAACTCAAACATGTGACCAGGATATCCTTAGATCAATGAAGATTAAATATAAAAACACTCTCTTGATCAGCATCCTAGCAACAGTGAACAGAAACTTGGATGTGGAAAGTTTCCAAAATAACCCATACATCTTCCTCCTTTCCCTTACAGTGCTTCCTCCTCATTCCTCCAAAAAGTGTGAATCTCATGGGAACTCTGAAATAAACATTCTGAATGTTAAGCTGTGTCTCAGGGTCTCCCTGGAGAACCCACGCAGCTTCAATGTGAGTATTTTTTTGTCAATGTGCTGCTCTCTAATCTTCCTCTCATCTTTGTGTATTCTCCTGTCTACCCTTTGTTTGTTTAGTTTTTGCTATTGTAATTTTTTAGTTTTAAATTTTCACTTGATTTTTCATTAGAGTTTCCACTTCTATGCCATTTTCATTCATTTATAATATAAAAAAGCTAGAAATAAAAAAGGAGAAAGACAAGGGATCTAAGAAAGTACATATTCAAAATGGGGTGTACAATAAAATAATTTTTAAAAATCATGATAGGCATGTATGTGCCTACAAAACAACTGAGCCAGGTTAGGATATTTAACAACTGCATAATTAAATGACAGGCAGCAGAAGTCAATCATCAGGCATATTTTTCTCAAAGAAAAAAGGCCCATTAAAATTCAGGGAAAATAGTTTTGTTGGAGATAAACATGGTCCTTGGTAGTACGATTTTGTAAAGCTTAATGGAATGCCATGAGATTAAAATTCACTTGACCTTGGTACTTAAAATAATTTCTTTCAATTGTTTATTTTCTCCACAGATGTAATTATAATACATGGCTCTTCAGTGAATAATATTTATATAAGGATAAAATTATACCATCTGTTTATTAGATTTTAAGTATACAGAATTAACAACTTAGAAAACCTGATGAAGACCTAGTTTCAGCAATAGGAAAAGGTTTGGAGAGTAATGTGGGGCACTAATACCATATGTAAAAGGTAATAGGTCAAACTTAACATCTTAAACTGATGGATAAAGACTTAAAATTTACGTATAGTGTTTAAAATTGCAATTCATCAAGAAAAATAAAAATTATGTACTACGTTTTTTAGCTGCTGCACTTGTGGATATATTATGACTAATAAAATAATGTATGTGAAACTATTCTGAAACAATAATTAATATGTAAATTACTGTTCAAATGTATAGTTTTATTGTTTTGTACATATTTATATACCTATTTCGTGACTGTTAAACTATCACCTTACTTAACTTTGTAACTATTTGTTCCATTGACTACTCACTAGTATTTATTTTGCTGGACACAATGGAGCTTAATTTAGTAAAAGAGGTGGCAGAGTGCTCTGGTCAAGTGCACAGACTGTGTGGTAAGATTGTCTGAATTAGTCAACAGTCTATCATTTACTAGCTTTTGTCTTTAGTAGCTTTTGTCTTTACTTTCCTCATCTCTAGAAAGGTGCTAATATATAAAGCATTTAGGAAAACACCTGACACATTAAATGACCTATGACTACTAGTTACTAATTTTTTTTGTTCTATCATTATTATCATTGTAACTATTTTATGAAATTTTCCTGTTTCTGCCCCAGAAACCAAGCTGGAGCTTATAATGTTTGTGTGGTACTAGGAGTATAACACTAATAAACTCACTTAACAACTTTTGTTCTTTAGCTTTATCAGAAAAAAAAGGGGGTAATAATACCTGCCCTGCTTATTCCATAAGAATATAACATGGATAAAAAGTGATTTTAAAAGAAATTTTATTTATGGCATGGCAGGACAAAATAGTTTGAGTTATGTCTTATACATATATTGTGTATTTGAGTCAAATTTTATTATTTTAAAATGGTCGTTCAAAGGAAAGGAAATTATGATAGACAGGGGAGTGGGGAGTGTATACCAGGCATCATAATTCATGTTCTCTAATCCTAAAAATGAAATGTATGTATTATAAAAACATGAGCAAGATGAGTAATCACTGTAAACTCAGCATCCTCATTAATAAAGAGGGGATACATTTACTTACCTGACTTTGTAGAAGGTTGTGAATGTCATATTAAATTAGGTAATAAGCTGAAATTGTTCTTTTACTAAAATGTATTAAGCCAGCATAGGTTGTTATAAATATGTTTCTATGAGTTTGATAAGTTTTATTGAACAGTTAGATGGATCTATGTGAAAATGGTGTTATTTCTGCTTCCAGAATATTAAAAATTTATTGTCTAACTGCATAATATGTAAATACACAATCATGTACAGAAACAAACATATGTGGAATTGTGTATGGATGCACACATGGAACCACAACATGTTGAATTATTGTTAAACCTTAATATTATTCTACTGAAGGTGCATTGCAATTTTTTCTTCTAACTATTTTTTTCTGTCAGCCAGCAGCCTTTAATATGCTGACTCTCAAGATAACTTATTTATCTGACTAAAAAGTTGATGCTTTGAAAACCAGTCGAGGATATCATTACAACACTACATGATGACGATAGTTTATTGTTTTTCCTTTATTATTATTTTTTTTACCATTTTTAATGAAACCAGGTAAAGCACATTGCATGTGTATTGGTGATTCCATTACATTAGCATACTTCGAAAGATATATAACATAAATCAAAGAAGTAAACTGGTTTTCACACCAATAACCTTATAGGATGTGGACATATAAAGATAAAATTTCCACAAAATCAAATGTGAGGCTCTACAAAACTATTAAGAAAATAAATTATTTAAGGTTTTTCTTCCTTACGGTGTTTCCAAGTCCTGATATTAGATATAAATATAATGTAGAAAATCAAAATAATAGTATATGCAGTCCAATATAATTTCCTCTAATAATTAAATGAGGGAACTCTATGTATAGAAAAAATGCATAAATACACTTAATGTCTAAGTCTACACATGTATTTTCTTTATTAAATATTAGAAAAAAAATTTTTAGAATTTTGAGATATCATTTCTGAACACTCTATGAATATATTTGTTGACAAAAGTTAGAAAGCATGAAATAAAGCAAAAATAGAAAATATTAATTTTCTCAGTAAACTAGAGCATGGGTTAGGAAACTACAATCACAGGCTAGAAGTGAAATCTTACTGGAATACTAGATATGCATTTATTTATGCCTTTTTATGGCTCTTTTTCCACTAGAAGGGTAGAATTAAGCAGTTGCAACTATATCCTAAAGTATAAAATAATTACTATCTTACACTATGTGGAAATGTTTGCAGACTCCTGATCCAGAAGAGACATGTGATTTCAGAGATTAAACACACCCATACACACAACTGCAGTCACCAATAAGAGCATCCCACATTAAAGATGAAACAATTTATTTGAAATAAAATACATTTTCTTCTTTCTGGCCTTCTGGCCATGCTTAAAAAGAAATAACATGAGAGATTAGAAGAGTCTGGCACATCTGATGACAGAAAAAGAGCTATATTTACTTGGCTTAGCGGAGGACAAAGCTTGTCACAAGCAGAAATTTATGTAAGGAAAGAATAAGCTGATTGGAAAACTAGAGAGTTTTATTTCTGAAAATGAATTTAGCAACTTTCATAATATTTATAAATGTCTCTAGCTTGCATTTTCATGGATTAAATAGAGGAGGAAGAAATTCAACAAAGAAAGAACAAAGCCATATATAATGACACAAAATTTTACAGACACAAACCCTCAAAAGCAGAAATGTACAACATAAAGTTTCAGATATTTATATTCTTTCATTAAAAAATAGTATTCAACAAAAAGTTTGACAAAGGCATGAAGATAATCTTGGAATTCTTTCCACCTGGCATTGGATATAGTACCAAGCATAGCTAGAGAAGACTGTAACAAAAGGCTGTGTTACTATCACTGCAGTGCTATTGCAGCGAGGCAAAAATGGTTTGTTCTTTTTCAGTCCCAGTGATTCACCTTAATAGCACCTGCTATGTGGAACCTACTGGGATTAATTGCAGGTACTCAGGATCAAGAGTGTAACTCATGTCTTTTACACATCCAAAAGACTTACTGAGGTAACCCAGGAAGGTTCCTCAGAAATGACCCTTTCCAATCCTATGTCCATGCAATAAAAGTGTAAATGTGGAAATTAAAAAAAAATAGATTTCAGGCTACATCTTTTTTAACTGAAGAACTATTACCACTTATGGAAAAGGATCTCGATAGATAGATAGACAGACAGACAGACAGATAGAGAGATCTATATGTATATAAAAATTTATATATGTATAATGTACACACACATAGATATATATGCATATATATTCCTTAACTATAACTCTGTCATGATATGGATCCTATGGAATTCACTATTTAATTTAAAAAATTATTGAATACTTAATCTACCTCAAGCCTTCCACTAAAATCTGAAAATACATTGGTAATCAAAATAGTAATTGTCTCTGCTCCCATGGATTTTTTAATTTACCTATGGAAAGGTAAATTTTAAAAATAAGGATACATGCATATACTTTCACTGTGTGTCATTACAGAAAAATAAGAGCTAAGATAATCTGGCTTAAATTAAAAATTCAAAGAGTTGTTCAGCAAAGAAACAGTAGTTAAAGCCGAGCTCTGAAGAAGATAGATTCATAGACTTACAGAATGTATTAGTAGTTTCAAGTTGGCACCCAATGGTTGTTATGTACATGACCAGGTATTAATTATTGCCTATGAAGCTATTAATAGTATTGAGTGGAAAATGATTCATCAATGTTTTTGATGAAAAATGAAGAAGCAAAGCTGAAAAAATATGTGAATGACTGGAAGCTATGAGAAATGGATAGCATACTTTGGAGAGAAAAAACAAAAAAATTTTTTGAAATAATAAAGTACATGAACATAAAAACTTTTAACCAGGTTAAAAGTGGTGCTTTGTTCTATCTCTAAATTAACAAATTCAAAGTAGAACAGATGGAGCTTAGAAACACCATGGGTGTTGGGTGGAAGTTAGAAATTTAGTCAACATCAGTAGTGTCATGTGACTCCAGAAAAAAATGAAAATGGAAATAAGAAATAAACAGAAGGAAAGAGGAAATAAAAAGTAAGAGAAAAATCAAACACCGTATACAGTTGAACTAATGATCTAGCTAATAGTGCTTCATTAATCTTGACTGGTCACTTATATATATTTTGAGACAGGGTTACACTCTGTTACCCAGGCTGGATTGTAGTGGCTATATCATGGCTCACTCTAGCCTCTATCTCCCAGGATCAGGCGATCCTTCCACTTCAGCCTCCAGACTAGCTGGAACCACAAGTGCTTGCCAACATGCCCAGCTAATTTTCTAATTGTTTGTAGAGACAGGGTCTCCCTATGTTGCCCAAACTGTTCTCAAACTTCTGGGCTCAAGCAATCCACCTCTCTCGGCCTCCCAAAGTGTTAGAATTACAGGCGTTAGTCACTACATCACACCCAAGTATTTTAATATTAGATTTATGTTTCTTTTTTTTTTTTTATACTTTAAGTTCTAGGGTACATGTGCATAACGTGCAGGTTTGTTACATATGTATACTTGTGCCATGTTGGTGTGCTGCACCCATCAACTCGTCAGCACCCATCAACTCGTCATTTACATCAGGTATAACTCCCAATGCAATCCCTCCCCTCTCCCCGCTCCCCATGATAGGCCCAGGTGTGTGATGTTCCCCTTCCCGAGTCCAAGTGATCTCACTGTTCAGTTCCCACCTATGAGTGAGAACATGTGGTGTTTGGTTTTCTGTTCTTGCGATAGTTTGCTGAGAATGATGGTTTCCAGCTGCATCCATGTCCCTACAAAGGACACAAACTCATCCTTTTTTATGGCTGCATAGCATTCCATGGTGTATATGTGCCACATTTTCTTAATCCAGTCTATCACTGATGAACATTTGGGTTGATTCCAAGTCTTTGCTATTGTGAATAGTGCCGCAATAAACATACGTAGATTTATGTTTCTTTATAAGGTTTTAAAAACAAAATAGGAGAAATTTCAGCCTGTTCAAAAATTAAACATAAGACCTTGTTATATGAAATACAAGTAAAATAAATAAGAATTATCAACTTATTCCCCAACAAGAAGATTAAAGACAAGACTTGAAAAGACAATTGCCTACCAAATGGAAGAACAATTGGATATGTTCTCTATAATACTGGAGGTCATTAATAGGACAGATCTAAATTTAGTAATTAGAGAAAGTTTCTAGAAGTAGAATCTCCCAAAGGCAGAATACATTGTCTCATTACATAAAAACTTCCATTATTAGGGCTTAACTATTAGCCATTTATTTTTATAAGCAGCTACTTTTTGCTAAGTAATATAATGAGAATATACATTGTTATATATACTTCTTCTACCACATCATTTTTAATGATTCCAGATTGTTCAATTTATCGTATATCTTAATTTACTTATCTGGTTTCCCTTTACAAAATAATTAAGTTTTTAAAAAATTTTATTATTGTAAACAATGTGTCATTTGTTATGCAAATCGAAAAGTGAATTTACTAAGCTAAAGGGTATATGCACTCAAAAAGCTTTTAATAAGTATTTGCAGTCGTGCCTCCAAAATATCACAGCACTCTGTGAACCTAGGAGGCAGAGGGGATGCTTGAAGAATTGATGTTTTAGTCTGAATGAGGGCAGGAAACGACCAATGTCTTAGCTCAAGGGAGTGAAGCAAGAGGAATCTCCTCTTAATTGGCTTTATTTGCTGTTGTTTTATTTATGTCTTTAATTAATTAAATGAGGTCCACATACGTTAACTTTATGCAGTATACAGATTCAAAATTTATTCTTCCAGAAATACCCTCTCAGGCACACCCAGAATAATGTTTAGCCAAATGTCTGGGCATTCCATGGCCCAGTCAAGTTGCACATAAAATTGATCACGATACTCAGAATTCCTAAGTTTTCACCTACTATTTTTTCTCTAATCCAGGCTCTTATCAAAAGACACCACATTAGATTTTGTTGTTTATGTCTCCTCTTGACAACAACAGCTTCATGAACTCTTCGCGTTTCTGATGACTTTGACAATTTTGAGAAATATTGATTTTTGCTGACTGTTATGATTTGTCTGGTGATTTTCTTATGATTATAGTGGGGTTAAGGGTTTTGGCAAGGAAAACCACAGAGCCTTATCACTCATATTAATGGTACGTATAAAGGTTAATATTTCAGTATTTCAGTAAAAAGGTTAATGTAAACCCTGCTCACCAGCTAAAGTAGTGTTTGTCAGATTTCCGCACTGTAATGGTATTTCCCCCTCCCTCTTTCTATACATACAATATAGAAGAAGGTCAGTGTGCACTGTGCTCTCTTTAAGAGTATCTACATAAATTATTTGGAATTTCCCTGCAAGGCAGGTTTTTCTATTCTTTTATTTTTCTTCTCTATTTTTATTTGATCATTTATTTATGTAAATATGAAACCACAGATACTTATTTTTATACATTAGGTGTATTAGTCGGGTTTCAGACTGCTGATAAAGACATACCTAAGACTGGGAAGAAAAAAAGGTTTAATGGACTAACAGTTCCACATGGCTGAGGAGGCTTCACAATTATGTCAGAGGGCATGGAGGAAGTCAAGTCTAACATGGATGGTGACAGGCAAAGAGAGAACTTGTGCAGGGAAACTCCCCTTGATAGAAACATCAGACCTCATGAGACTTATTCACGATCACAAGAACAGCATGGGAAAGATCTGTCCCCATTATTGAATTACCTCCCACCAGGTCCTTCCCACAACAAGTGGGAATTCAAGATGAGACTTGGGTGGGGACACAGCCAAAAGATATAATTAGGTTATAATAAAATAATATTTTATTTATTCTGATGCTCAAATTGGACCATTTTGGGTCATTGAAGGCATTTTCAATTGGCTCCTGTGTTTTTCTGACATATAATTGCATTCTCCGTCATTGTGGTGTTTTCTGAGCACTTTCTTACTTGCTCTAACTAAGGTGCTATAGATTCATTTTTTCAGTATTTCCTGCCCCAGTCTTAGAATCAGCCATTTCTCAAGGAGGCCTAGTTTCTTTTATCAGAGAATAGTATTAGAAATCAATATCTACTTGGAGTATGAGTTGCTATACTCACTACTGAGATGTTATTGGTTCTAGACCCTCTTAGAGAACAGAGCAATGAATAACACATGCAAATATTAGCCCACATATATCAACATACCTATAAATTTTTCTATAAGTAATGTTCTGTATCTATTCTATTTATTTTTTTTTCTTTAGAACTCTATTTTTTTTTCAGTAGGATAGTAATAAAAAAATTTTTTAAAGAAAATAGAAAATAATCTGTATCTATTTTAAATTAAACATGAGTTCATATTTAGCTTTCTAAGTCCAATCCATTACCATATAGATTATTTTAGCCTCCCTAGTTTACTTATTTGTAAATTCCTCCTCCAACAGGAAGAAATCTTGCTGCCACCATTGACCATCTATTTACTTAATTTTTCAAGTCCAATATTTACGAATAGTAGTCTGAGAAATAGCCCATACTGTCACTAAAAATGGCTTTATCAGGTAGATCACAGAGCATACATATAGTCCTTTTGCCTTCAGTCTTACAGACTGCACTCCCTTCCTCAGTTAGTTAGGTCTACACTATATTTTCCCACCACTTTCGTGCAGTCTTTCATATATTTGCAATACAGTTAATGTTTCATCACATTCTGTATTCTACCCTGGAATTCTTGGCCTCCTAAATATTTTTAAATTTGTGTAAGTTAAGATCCACTCTTTGCGTTGTGAAATTCTGCAGATTTTGACAAGCACATGCTGTTAAGGAGTTAGCATTAGAGTACCATAAAGAGAATATTTTTGCCACCCTAAAAAAGTCCCTGCACTTTGCCTGTTCAACCCTCTATCCCATCCTGAACTTCTAGCAACTACTGATCTGTTTACCCCTCTGTAGTTTCCCTTTTTCCAGAATACTTTATAATTGGAATCATACAGTAGATAGGTTTTTCAGAGTGTGTTCTTTCACTTAGCAATATGCATTTAGGATTTGTTCATGTAAGCATGATATATCTTTCTCACCCCTTTTAACATATCTGAGTATTTATGTTTAATGTAAGCATGCCATAAAGATCATATGGTTGTTGCATTATTTTTATCCACTCTATTATCTGTCTTTTAGCTTGTATACTTAGACAGTTAACATTTACGTGGTTATAGGTATGGTTGTATTAATAGCAACTATATTGGTAACCATTTTCTATTTGTTGCATTTGTTCTTTGCTTCTCATTCTTTCAACTTTTAGTTGAGCATCTTTTACTGCATTTTATATATTTCCTTGTTTTATGTCTTAAAAAAAACTTGAGCGTTTTCTTTTTAATATTTTTAAACTAGTATAGGTCCACCTTCAATGACAGTATAACACTTCCAGTGTAGTGCAAATACCTTATAACAACCTTCTCCACTACTTCCTTCCATCTCTTAAAGTATTGCTGTTATTTACTTTATGTGTGTACATGCTGTAACCACTGAATAGAATGTTAGTAGTGTTACTCCAAAGAAACACTATTTTTAGAACAATTAAATATTTTATTTTACTTCATTTATTCCTTCTTCAGCATGCTTTCTCTTTACATATAGATTTGAACTCTGGCTATATTGTATTTCATGTTTCTGAAAACATATTTTAAGATTTATTGCATGACATACCTACTGGTGCTCAGTTTCATGAGATTTTGTTTGTCTGCTACAGTCTTTAATTTTTATTTACTTTTGTAGTATAAATTGTTGAATATAAAATTCCAGAATAATGTTTATTTTTTCTTTTAACACTTTACATACTTCACTTTACTCTTTTTTTGCTTACGCGGTTTATGAATAGAAGTCTACTGTGATTCTTATTCTTGTTTCTCTATAGGTTAAATGATTTTTCTTCTGGTTTCTTCAAGATTTTCTTCTTGTTTTCGGTTTTGCTGCTTCATTATTATATGCCTTTATTTGTCATTGTGGTGATTATTGTTTTAAAATATTTATTTTGCTGATGCTTCCTGAGCTTATTGGATATATGGATTGATGTCTCTCATCAGCTTTGGAAATGTATCAGCAATTATTACTACAAATATTTTCCTGCTCTTTCCTCATTTCCTTTTCCAAGTAATCCAATTACATCTATGTTACACCTTTTGAAATTATCCCACTTTCTAAAGTGTTATTTCCCCCACCTCTTTTCTTTCTTTGCATTTTAGTTTGGTACATGTATATTGATCTATTTTCAGGACCACTGATTCTTTCCATGGCTGTGTCTACTCATCAGTCTGCTGATGAGCTCAAGAAAGATAAATTTAATTTTCATTACAACTTTTTTGATATCTAGCATTTCCTTTTGATTCTATCTTTACGTTTCCATGACTTTGCTTACATTACTCATACGTGTAACACACATATCTACTTTTTCCATTAAAGTCCTTAACATATTAATCATCTTTATTTTAAATTCTACTTTTGATCATTTCTATATCTGTGTTATATCTGAGCTTGGTTCTGATGATTGTTTTGTTTCTTAAGACAGCATTTTCTTGCTTTTTTATTTATTTATTTATTTTTTTTTCCAGTAGTAAGAACAGTCTATGGCTCCAGGAACTTCTTTCCATTTAGGTAGATATCGGCCGTGAGTCTACATACACACCTATCTCTTCAGGTTTCAGGTGACAAATTGCCCTACTACTTCATTCTCTGATGGATCCAAGAAAAGCCACTGACTTTTAGTTTATTCTGCTTTCTCTTGTTTTGAGGACAGGATAGACAACTTCCATACTCTTTACGCAATGGACCTGAAACTGGAAATCTCCTCAAATCCTTTTTAAATACAAATTTCATTAATATGTTTATAATACAAAACAATATAAGTTCAATGTAAACAATTTTGAGACTTCCTGAACAAAGATAAAACAAATAAAAATAACTATGGCCCATCACATAAATCCAATCAAGTTTACTATTTTCTATGTTTCATGTGCATTTTTACGTCTTTGTTATTGTGCAGCATATATTTTATGTAGCCATTTCTATGTTGGCCATTTACGTTACTTTTTAATATTTCACAATATAAATAATGTGGTGAATGTTTTACACTGAATTGTGGATTTTTAGTCCGTACTTTCTGAAGTGAAATTACCTAGCCAGAACTTTTGGTACATTTTCTTTTTTCTAGTCTTCATTTTTTTCTTTTTCTCTTCATTATCAAAGTTCTATCTTTTTCTCTTTTTATTGTATTTTTCTGTTTGTTTTCTCATTTGCATTTACACAGCAATCATCTTATTCAGACAATCATACCTCAAATTTGCGATAGTTCCATGACTAGTTTCTCTTTTTCTATGCTTCAATTAATCATAGAAAGTGATCCTAGATTAAATATCAGCATTCGAATAGTGTGACTTCACTGATTACATTTTCAAAGAATTTTTCTTGTTTGCTAAATAAAAATATCACTTGGACTTTTTTTGGTCTAATCCCAAATTTGCTTTTCAGTTTGTTTTCTTCCATAAGCTTTTATTATCTCATATTAGAACCAAATTAGACATATACCATTCACAGAGAATAATCTGTATTTTCTCTATTATATGGTTTGTACCATTCTCTTCATCTAGAATACCCTGTCTTAAATATGTATTTGTGTAATTTCCATCTATCCTTTAAAGCCGAGCTCAAATGTTATCTTATTTAAAATAGTATGCCCCCATCTTCTTAGCTGGCACTCGTATCTCTGTATTCTGAATTTTTACAGTTTTTTAAATATATATTTTCACTAAAAGTCAATTTCATTCTCAAGAAATAATTTTAATTTCTCAATTATAAGTATTTACTTGTAACTCAAGAAAACAATTATTGGGAGAAACAAGATGAAGTAGTGAATGAATATACACAATATTGGAGAATATAATCTTGATACATTGCTTTCTGTTCCTCTGACAATCAGTGGCAAAATTGGATGGCATAAAATATATATTTAACATGTATATTACATTATCTTCCTCGAATATTAAAAGTAGTTAGTGAGTGCTTGACAGGGCTCATATAGAATTTCGTTCTTAACTAAAATGAAAAGCATCTATAATTTAGATGCTTATTTTATTATTAAGTTCTTATTTTCCCTCTATACCAATTCCTGGCCTGTGTTGTGATAGATTGTAGGTTTGGGAAAGTTCCACTTTTGCTATAATAACGTTATTTACTTATGGTCACTTTTAAGGTACCCTGGATAAAATTAATTATTTAACTGAATTTATGGATTTTCTGAAACAAAACATGAATCTTATGTGTTTAAAATTTTTATTTTATGTAATTTTCTTTAACCTGAAAAATACTGCTTTATCAACCAGAATCCTTGCTTTAACGTCAATGAGTATACACAACAGTTACCATGGGCTTATTGACATATTCTGAAAAATACATTTAAAATGAACATTATTTAGAGAAAATGTTGAGAAAAGAAAAAAAGTTAATTGCTCATATGGTGAAAAGTAGCTGAAATGATACTCTACAAAACATACCTATGAGTTATTTTCCTCATAGAAAGGAAAACTAAACTATGTCTGAGTACTAATCTCACATTTTTTTTGAGACAGGGTCTTGCTATGTTGCCCAGGCTGGTGTCAAACTCCTGGGCTCAAAGAGTCTTCTCATCTCGGCCTCTCCAGTAGCTGAGCTTACAGGCATGCACCACTGCACATGGCTTAATTTTGTTTTTGATAATATTTTATTTTGATAATATTCCTGAGGCTATTTTTCCTTGCAAAAAGAGCATATATATTGAATATATATAGCAAAAAGAATATATATAGAATATATATTATATTGAATATATATATAGAATATAATATATATATTCAAGAACATATATATTGAATATATATATTCACTATAATATATATATTCAAGAACATATATATATATATGTTCTTACCTTCAGCAAATGCAGAACAAATGTGGGGACACTTCAAACATAGAGTGAAACAGGTGTTAATGCCTTCACAATGGTTCATCAACCTTCTGGAACCCTGAGAGATTTATTTCTCTAGATACTTCATTGATTAAACTGATTAAACCTTTTTAAATCTGTTAAATTTAATTGTCACTTGAGTGCCTTTGTAAGATGTTTGAAATACTCTTTTTTTTTTTTTTTTTGAGATGGAGTCTCGCTCTGTTGCCCAGACTGGAGTGCAATGGCACGATCTCAGATCACTGCAACTTCCGCCTCCCAGGTTCAAGCAATTCTCCTGCCTCAGCTGCCCAATTAGCTGAGATTACAGGCACCTGCCACCGAGCCCTGCTAATTTTTGTGTTTTTAGTAGACACAGGATTTCATCATGCTGGCCAGGCTGGTTTCGAACTCCTGACCTTAGGCAATCCATCTGCCTTGGCCTCCCAAAGTGCTGGGATTACAGGTGTGAGCCACTGCGCCTGGCCAGATGCTTGAAATATTATTTGACTGCATTTTAAAACTGTATTTGAAGAATAAAGAAAAACAAGCTAGTAAAGAATGAAAATGAATCATCCTGCTTTGAGGACAAGTTAAAAACTAGAGCAGCATAATAACAACAAAACTCCATTGACTGCAAGGATTAAAAGCAAAATTGCAGGTCAGGAAATAATTATTTTGTTATTGTAATGGTTTAAGGGTCTTTAATGATTACTAGCAAAGTAAAAAACATATCAACAAATCAAACAATGCAATATAAAAAGGTTCAATAACCCGTTAGTGAAAGATTTATGTATGCACACACATACACACACATACCTTTGCACACAGACACATGCACAATGGGTCAGAAATTATGACCAGTTCAGAGTCCAATGAGAACAATATCTGTTGAGAAAGTATCCTTAATTCTTTGGAATTCATTTAGAAAAATTCTTAGATATGCAAAACAGCAACATTTATTGAACGGAATTTTATCGTCAGCGTGAAGCAGGTGTTTTAAGTTGATTATTGTCTGCTTTTTTGTGTGTGAGAGACAGACAAATGAATGAAAACAGCTCTTCAGGGAAATCCATTTCCAAAATGCATTCATTGGGACTTTACTGAAGTGCAAGGAAAGAAGATGAAATGACAAGTCAACTTGAGTATAATATGGGTTTAAAATTTTTTTTCCACCTTGAGTAATTATTAGCTCAATTTACTAATGCTCAATCTATTATTATGCCTAGAAAACTCCTGATTACGTATTAAAATAAAATAAGAATATTTTTAGAAGCACAAATTTTGAAGTCTCTATTTTGAATTGAAGAACTTAAGAATATTCACGCTCAAAACGAAACTCTGCTATATGTTAAGAAAAAGAAAAGGAAAGAACATATTTACTCATCACTGTAAACAAGCAAAAAAATGTGCTTCAAACTCTGCCTTTATAAAAAATCAGTTAAGTTGTATTTGGAAATTTGTTTAACCTTATCAACCTTTTATCCAAATTCGTAAAAATGGATTATTAATGCTTAATTTGTAGAGTTGATGTGATAACTAAATTAAATAAGTGCAGAGCAGTAGCACCTATCTAAAAATAGATTCTCATTAAATGCCATTACTATTCTTACTCCTTTTGAGAACCTATAAACTTAATTACAGGATTTCTTCTGCTTCTACTACTCACAAATAAAAACATACCCTATTTTCAAACAAATAATCTGTTATCAAACAAAATATCTCAACCTGTATAATTCTCAAAAATAGTAACTTCCCTTTCCAAGCACAAAAGTTTGTCCTTTCTCTCTGTGTCTTTTATAACCATTGAAATTGTCCTTTGGGTTATGGTTTATTAAAATCATACTCTGCAAAATACTATCAGAGTTCAAACAGTAAGTCTCAAGAATTGGAAAAAATATGAAAAAGAAGAATAACACAACTCAGTGCTTCAATTAAACATAAGCACACATAAACACAACTTTGCACAAACACACAGGCACAATGGGTCAGAAATTATGACCAGTTTAGAGTCTAATGGGAAAAATATCCATTGAGAACTTGTCCTTAATTTGGATAATTTGGATATTTTTTTAAAAATCCCGAATGTGCAAAATTAAATATGTTATAAGGAGAATATAATATAAAAATATGGGCGTCTATCTATCTCCTCAATTTATCTATCTCCTCAATTTTCAACCCACCAAAACGGCTGGTAATGTACATACAATGAAATCCAATCAATTTTCTAGCACCAAAAATGATTCATGTTCAGCCTTTCAGAACACCCATTCTTCAATCTCATTGAAATATGTACTTTTTCTACCGCTCTTTATTTTTCTACTTATATATCTCACCTCCAATTATTTTATTCCTTTTGGACATTCACTTTATAGAAACTTGAATTAGAAACTTTAACCTCCTTGTCCTTCTGGGTGAGCCTTGTAGTTCATGATGGTTAATATTTATACCATGCTCCAACGGGTTTAATTTACTTTCCAGGCATTATATGGTCATTTAAAGAATACTTATTTAAAGTTTATAATAAACAAAACATTTCAGGTGGTAAAGTTATACAGTTAAGCAATGCAGGATGTTTTACTACTTACCTTGAACTTATTACTTAACCTGACTAAAATTCATTTTGTCAATTTGAAAATGGAACTAATAATACTTATATTGCTTAGTTTTCATGAAGATAAAAGAGACTATGTATGTGAAAAACATCTGACATATAAGATGCGATATTTTAATTATTCCTGCTATTATTAATATTAATCTAGGTATTTGAATCATAGGGGCAGCAAATTCATGCTGAAATATACATACTAAGCAGTAAACAAAATAATGTCATGTTTCCTCTTTATTTTTAATGCTTTTTTAACAGCTCACTCACTTTTTTTCTCATCTGTGAATAAGTCATTACAGTTATATCTATGTGTACTCTAATCACATAATACTATTTTACCTTTTCCAGAAGAATAATTTATAGGAAGAGAATGTAAACTTTCAGGAACACTAATGTTCTTGGGGATTGGCATTACTCCCAGAAGTGCTACAAATAAACACCTGAACACTGTCTCTTTCAAAACCAGTAGGCTTAAATAGAATTCTGTTTAGGTTTTTGAATTGTGACATATGTTAATCCCATTAAGAGTCTCTGTATGAAAGTGATGTTAGCAGAATTTTAACATGGTATTATCAGGTAACTTGCCACTTTGCAATAAATATTCTGTAAATATTCTAACCCTGGGGAGTTTAAAACCAATAGGAAACTATTAAACAAACTATAGTTTGATTATTTGACTTCAACCATTACGCATTATGGAGTCAGTAACACCTAACCTGTGTCCACAATTTATAGCCAGATGTAATACAATATTATATATAGTATTATTGATATAATGTTTTATTGATGCAATGTTTTATATTAATATATTTTATTTACCATTCTTTTTATCTGCAAGTTGATAAAACAACAAAATTTATTTGCAAATAAATGTGGTTTAAAATACATTTAAAATTTTAACTAATAATAAATTTTTCTGCATTCTTGTCAATTGTTTATAATTGGTTTTGATGTTTGTTAAAATACATTTTTAAAATAGAGTGATACCAAGATTTTTCTATAAAAGTTCATGTCTTAAAGCTTTAATGTTCAGTAGTCATACCCATAACTTCAATGTACAGGACCATAATCAACAAGAAAGACTAAAAATTTGTCCATGCCTCAATGCATAGGACAAAGGTGGCTTAGGCTCACTGATCCATGCTCATTCTAAGGTACCTATTTCATAAAAAAGGGGGAAAATATAGTAAGTAAAGAGATATACTGAAGAAGTAAGAAAGGGATTGAGGGAAGTGGAAAAAGGAGAGGAGGAAAACAAAATTTGGGGAAAAAAAACTTAGTCAATTCCCCAGGGGACATTTTCTTTTCCTAACCATATTTTCAAAGAAGCAGACACAGTTACAAATACTGATTCTACAAAGGCAAATGATTAACTTTCATGCTCAAGACACTGTGTTTGGTAACTGGTAATACTAATATTGTTTCTTTCTTTCTTAGTGGGAGAGCTCCTGATTTGTGCTATGATGGAGGAAAATCTGCTAAAGGGTATGTATGGTGCCTTTTCCCTCTCTGTGCATCTACAAGAGACATTCCATATTCCATTGCTTTATGGGATGGTTCCAGCCAGCCTACTATAGTGTTAATTTAAATGACTTCCTGATATTCCTTCAAAATAACTATCATAACACATCTAAACTCAAAAAATACAAAAATAATAATTGTTTAATTTGTATGGATTCCATGTTATTGGGGGGAAAGGGAGATTAACACACAGTAGAGAAACATTGATGTGTGTCAATTTGAACAAATATAATTACAAGTTTTAACTGATTCCTCTTTGCAAAGCAAATTATCCTTCAAGGAATGTGCTTGCAAGTCAGGCACCACTGGTGACAGCAACATGGGTAGCATATAACTTATTCTTGAGCTTATGATATTCCTCAATTAAAATACATTTCAAATCAAGTAAAATAGAAAGGAACAAGGTCTTCACTGGGTGAGGTGGCTCACGCCTGTAATCCCAGCACTCTGGGAGGCTGAGGCGAGCAGACCACTTGAAGTCAGGAGTTCAAGATCAGCCTGGCCAACATGATGAAATTCCACATCTACTCAAAAAAAAAAAAAAAAAAATACAAAAATTAGTGATGCGTGCCTAAAATCCCAGGTACTCGGGATGCTGAGGCAGGAGAATCACTTGAGCCTGGGAGGCAGATGTGGTGAGCTGACATTGCGCCACTGCACTCCAGTCTGGAAGACAAAGTAAGACAGGCTAAAAACAAAACAAAACAAAACAAAAAAACATACAATAAAAAAACACACAAACAAAAAGAAACAAGATTTCCATGAAGTGGGAGTGACAGAAGACACTGTTCCAAAATGTGATGTCCTTTAGCCTCACAACAAAGCTAGGAATTACATACAACTATTTCCTCCACTACCTTTGTTGTAATCAAAACACAGGTAAATATGTTTATAAGGGAAATTAAACTTGCCTGCTGAAATTATAAAAATTCCTCCAATTAAACTGAATTTGTTCATCTAAGTCATAGAATACACTCACTGACTTTGAGTTAAGATGTAGAAAACACAAGATTTCTCTAAACCTGAGTCATGCACAATACAAGGTAAAGTATGAACACCCATCCATATATATTTATGACATATATCCACACATATGTTTACATGTGTTTTACAAATATCCCCAAAGTATCTCACATTTAAAGTACCGCTATTTATTTTAGTATCTAAGTAGTAAAGTATCTGAGCCAAACCCCACTCTACCTAATTCAGCAGGGGTGAACATACTCATGGTACAATTTTTTCAAGTCCAGCTTTTGCACCACCATTATCAGGGTGTGTGGGGCACCACAGATTTCTGTGTTCTTCCAGAAAGAAGCAGCGTCCCCCTTTCCTTCAACCTGGCCCTGAGAAGATTGAATGAACAATCACTAGATAGGCTACCACTTTACACTCCAACTTTCTGCTTGGCTACACCATTGTATTTTTTTTCTTTTTATAAAAAATCTATTTCTCTGTAATAACAAATTCCAAACTCCTTTAGAATATATGTATGCATATATTACCATGGTATTTTTTAAAACTGTTAACTCAGAAGTATAGTAAATTAAACAAAGAGTATAAATATCAAAAAAGCAAAAATAAAGTAAAACATGTTAATTATTAACTCATGAGCAATTTTTTTCTTACATTTATTTTTATTTCCTTGACTAATTGTTCTCCTTACTCTTTAGAACTTAGGTTTCTTTTTCAGTATGCTACTCACAAATGGTGGACTGAAGGTCATCTTCTAAATATTAAATCCAACCTTTCTCCAGATCTCTTAATCTTTCTGAGATTTTTGACCTTACAACTATACCTCAGAAATTTTCTCCTCTCTGGACATCTATTGCACAGGATTATCCTATTTCTAATGAATTGTCCCTTTTTATCCTCTCACTTAGGGCTCTGATTGATTTTATTGATTTTACCAAATCTCTGTCCGTACTAATTCATTCCATACAATTACATACAGCCCTGAACTCTTTTTGAAAGGTCAGTCCAACTGGCTTCTGGAGTCAATATGCAAATATGGTAGAGTCATTTCACTCTACTATTAACACAATTTTTTAAAGTCATTTTATGGAGTGTGTGTGTGTGTGTGTGTGTGTGCAGGGGTATAAAAAACTGGTGAATTTGGGCAAAGGGTATATTGGAGTTCCTTGTACTATTGAAACTTTTGTATGAGTTTGAAATTATATCAATCTAAAAATTTACTGAAGCAAAGAGATATCAATTGAATTTGCCCTCTTTTCTCTCATGTATATTTACATTGTTTACTATCCTTCTCAAAACCTGGATTTGAGATTATGCTTGTTAAAAATCAAGGGTCTAACATTACATTTTTGGTTTCAGACCTGGTTGTTTCATTACGGGGAGTATGACCTTTGCTTATATATGAAGTCTCTCAAATTATATTCTTTCTTGGAAATAGGGACAATCATAGTACTTGTTTTACAGTGTTGTAAAGATTAAGGGAGATAGCCCTCATAAAATGGTTAGCATAGTGCCTAGTTTATAGTAAAAAATGAGGATCAGAGTATAGAATTATTGACATTGTTATTATTTCTCCTGTACCATAACATCTAATCAATTGCCAAGTTTATAAATCTCAACTATGTAATGCCATTATTCTTTCCCTGGTATATTCACATTATATGGCTTTACTCTGTGGGTGTCATTCCAAAGATTTTGTTACTCCCTGCTTCCAAACCATATTTTTCATAGCTGTTAAATTAATGGGCTTATACTACAATTCAAATTGTGTATTTTTTTGCTTGTGAGCTTATTTCCTTTTATTATGTTTAAAATTAAGTCAAAGGCTTCAGCTTATCCTTGAAGTCTTCCAAAATATGACCCCAATATACCTGAAACTATTACTATCTTTCATTATTCACTACAGCTGTCTAATTGTACAGTCAGACTACCTGGAACTCTAAACATATGTCTTTTGCTTTGTTGCTGTTGCTTCTTTCTCATGCTGTACTACATACCATTTAATTCTAATTCCCTTCCCCACTAAGGTTTTCTTCTGTCCAAGTCCCCTCTGCAGCTATTACATAAGATCACATTAAGGTAAATATTGTGCAAGATAAATTCCTGACATTTCACTGGCTTAACACAGCAGTTCACTTATTGCTCATGGGATGCCTCAAACAGGTATCCCTGCATGGTAAGGCAACTCTCCTATACAAGGCAATTCAAGGACCCAGTCTCCTTCAATCATGTGGTTCTGCCATTTTCAATTCATGACTTACAAGATTACCAAGCTCATCTGCATCAAGTCAGTGAAGAGAAAATAAACATGGGGTGGCGGGGGCGGGAGGTTATGTCCTCGCCCTGGTACTGCTGCAGATATCATTTTTGCTCTCATTCCATTGCTTAAAAAAGACTCACATATTTACAGTTGACTTCAATGGAGTCTAACAATATAAACTGGCTCTGTGTCCAAGGAGAAGAAGAAATATATCTCTTAAATACTCTCTGCCACACCACATTTCTTTTCCATGAAACCCTTCATTTGCCTTCCAGGCAAATGTCATGTATGATATGCAATAAGTAGATGGAAGCACAAAAACAAATTTGCATTTCTAAATTTGCAGTTAGTCATAAGATGTTACTATGAAAATTTTGTGTTAAGAATGTTATTAAAGTAGATTGTAAAATGAGATTATGTGTTCTCTTTATGGAAAGAGGGTGAATTCTCGTCTGTATAGAACAGCGTATGTATTCATACCAGATGGCAAAAGGATGAGTTAATTAATCTCTCAAGGTCCCTTATGACTTTCTAATTCTAATGATTTAAATGCTTTTGAAAAGGTATCTCTATTTTATTTTCTGTTGTAACAATGCACAAAACTTGAGTTGGGTTCTTAAGATTTCTGAATGTCAATGCAAATGGTATTTTCACAGAGTAGATTTGTAAAAACTATCATTTAGATTATTTTACAGAATTAAAGAGAGCTAAATAAAATTACAGAGGATACTTTCCCTGCATCTTATTATAGAGAAGTTAAATCCTATTGAAATTTAATATTTAAAGTTTTGTTGCCTAGATTTTGAAATTATGCTATGAAAACAGGTTGCATTGCAAACCTATCCAGAAAATATAAAATATAATGGGCCCTTAACAGACAATGCTGTACTTGGTGTTTTCACTAGCTCCATAGATAGCTTTCTCCAGATGTTGCCAGGCAACAACAGCTCATATAAAGAGATTTTTTGTTCATAAACTAAACCTTGCTGGTAATACAATGAAGCTTAAGATTTTTACCACCTGTTCAGGTAGAATTAAAAGCAAAATAACTATAGTCATAACAATAAATAAAAAATCAGTTTGTATGTTTTTAATTAAAAAATATATGACAGTGACCTTGTAGAGTGATCTATAGTTGGAATAATAGGTCTCGAACTAATCGTATGAGTGTTTTGTACAATTTTTAACAATTTACCGTGACTATTGTGTACTTATATCTTCAAAATTGTCTGGCTTGCTTAAGCACTTTACAGATATATTATTCAGATGTCAGCTTGTTTTTATCTTGGATTTTATCTTTTCATGTGTGCATAATTTTAAGTGAAATCATCTTCACCCCATGTTTACCTATAAACTTATTATTCTCTGTTACAAGCAGTTCTCTGTTATCGGGATTGGCTGGGACCATTATGTTCTCATTATTCAAATATCCTAGTTCTAATATACATCATATATGGATTACTAATGTCAAAGTACAGTTCTATGAAAATTACCCTCGTGTTGACATTACAATAGCTGAAATTGCTACTTTTATATGTATACAGTATTACAGTTTCACTTATTTTAATCATCATTTATACAAAAACTTAGAATACACATGGCAATAATTTAGTGTGTTTCAAATAACTGTCTTTTTCCTCAGGAAGCATATAATATTTGGTTTACATAATATGATTCAAAACAGAGTGAAAACTGTGAAGATAATATGTATATACAATGTAGAAAAATATTCATTCTCCAAAGAGATGTATCACAATGACATCCTTTACATTATTGCAGAGTCAAATCACGTTATCAGTTTTTGATGTATAAAGATCTATTACATTTTATGACATTCTTTGTGTTGTATAGTTTTTTCTCAGTTTTGTTTCCACCTCCTTACAAATAATTTTTTTACATCAACAACTAGGTAGAAATTTTTCATTTTGCTGAGGAACATGCTTTAATTTCTCAAACTCTGAGATAGGAGAGTCACTTTCCTGGTGAATGCAACTGTAAAATGAATGTCTCAACATTTATACCTCTATAATATATGGATCTTATAGTTTAATACTTGTAATGGCTAATTGTAGGTGTCAATTTGCCTGGATTAAAGAACATCTAGAGAAGTGATAACGTATTATTTGTAGGTATGCCTGTGATGGTATTTCTGGAGGAGATTGGCATGTGAGTCCAAGTGAACTAAGTCTGGAAGATCGACCATCCACATAGGCAAACAACATCTAATTGGCTGGGTGTCAAGATAGAATGGGAACAGAGCAAAAGGGAACTGGTCTCTTTCCCTCTTACAGCTGATTTACACTTTTTTTTTTTTTTTTTTTTTTTTGCCGCTGGGCATTAGAACTCCAGATTCTCTGGCCTTTGGGCTCCAGAACTCACACCAGTAGCCCCCATAGGTTCTCAGGCCTTCATATTTGAACTGAATTACACTAACTGCATACCAGGGTCTCCAGGTAGCAGACAGTCTGTCATGGGACTTCTCAGCCTTTATAATTGCATGAGCCATTTCTTCTAGTGAATATCCTTTCATATTTCTTATTTGTTCTCTCTCTTGAGAAAACCCTGACTAATACAATACTCAAATCCATATAATCCACAGGGTCACCTATTAAGGAATTTATTATTATCTTCACTTTGTAACTGAATAGGGTGAGGAGACTTACATTGCAAAGATTATAGAATTCATAATTTGTAACTATTATGAGTCTATTTCAAACTTCTACTTCCAGTATGATGAAATAGTTGGTATTTTACTAACATTTCACTGATTATAACTAAATATCTGAATACAAAAACATAGCGAGGAGAGAGAGAGGAAGAAGAGCAAGAACTGAAGGGGCAGAATCCTGGAAAGAGTGTGTATTTGTTTTCGTGTGCTGCTGTAAAAAATTACCACAAATGAATGGCTTAAAACAACACGAAGTTACTACATTATAGATCTGGGCCTTAAGAAGCTAAAATCAAAGTGTTGACAGAGCTGCTTTCTTTCTGAAAGCTCTAGGGGACAGTTCATTTCCTTACCTTTTCAAGCTTCTAGAGGCTTCCCACATTCTTTGGCCAGGTATCACCTTTAGCAATCACATCACTTCAAACTCTGCTTCTGCCTTCACTTCTCCTTCTTAGTCTTTGACACCTCTTCCTTCATCTTAGAAGATCCTGTGTGATTACATTGAGGCCTTCCAGAAGGGCAGTCTCCCCATCTCAAGATCCTTCATTTATTCATATCTGCAAGCATTTTTTGCCATGTAAAGAAACACATTCATGGGTTTCAGGAATTAAGGAATGGATATCTTGGGGATCCAGTATTATGCCTCCCACAGAAGAAAAATGGCTTGAGATGAGGCTGCATACACCACTCCTTTTGTCTTGACATTTGACATTATGCAGCATGAACCACAGTCAGAATCTGAAGAGTCACACTTGGTTGCATAGAGGAGGAACAGAATAGAGCAGCCTACAACCTTTGGCTGGGTAGACAAATCTGATTTCTGTGCTACCAAGGTAGCCAGAATCAAGGTACCAATGTCATAGAGAAAAGAGACTCTATAGAAACAACCTCAATATTCTGCATACAATTTCCTCATTTCCTCTCAAGATATAAAATAGCCTCTTGTCTGTGTCTGTGTAGATTTAGAAACCAATTAATCAGACAAAAGCCAAACAGAATGAAAATGACAAAAGTTAAAAACTATTATAGATGGACCCTAAGGTTGCCCCTCATCCATGATTCCAAGGTTTGGTCTCCATGATCTTGTAAAATTCTCCTTCTTCCCTTGAATGTGGGTGAGACCTACAACTTCCTGTACATAATGGAATCTGATGAAGGTGATATGATATCACTGTCATAGTTATTTTACATTAGGCTTTGTCTTGCTAGAATAATCACTTTAGAGACTCCCTTGCTGGCTTAATGAACTAAGTGGTCATGTAGAGTTTCCAAAACGATAAGCAACTACGACCAGCTTTTAAGAACTATAGGCAGATATTAGCAGCTGAGAGTTCACCAAGCAACAGGCACCAAGAAGCTGAGCTCCGAGTTATACGGCCACAAGGAAATGAATTCAGTTAGTAACATACATGAGCACATAGGAAACTATTTTGTGAATTTTCAGTAATGTCCTTTCTCCCCTCCCCTCCCCTTCCCCTCCCCTCTCCTCTCCTCTCCTCTCCTCTCCTCTTCCCTCCCCTCCCCTCCCCTCCCCTTCCCTTCCCTTCCCTTCTCTCTTCTTTTTTAACAGAGTCTTGCTTTGTCACCCAGGATGGAGTACAGTGGCATTATCTCAGCTCCCAGCAACCTCTGCCTCCCGGGTTCAAGCGATTCTTCTGCCTCAGTGTCTGAGTAGCTGGGATTACAGGCACGCGTCACCACACCCGGCTAATTTTTATATTTTTAGTAGAGACAGCTACTGTTGTCTCTACTATGTTGGCCAGGCTGGTCTCGAACTCCTGACCTCATGTTGTCTGCCCACATTGGCCTCCCAAAGTGCTGGGATTACAGGCGTGAGCCACTATCCCTGGCCTTAATGTCCATTTTTTACATGAGAAATTTGGTTTGTCTGTAGACTAACCCTACGAAATAATCAGTATCATCTTAATTTCACCAAGAAGAAATATGAGACCCACAAATTTTAGATAAATTTCCCATTAACCACACAACTATTAATCAAGAGCTAAGATTCTAATGCAACTCTTTTAGATTCCTAAGGCTATGCTGAACGATTAAAGTTATATAATCTTATGTCCCTGTTGGAGATAACAGAAAACAAATTACCCCTTTATCCCAAAAAGTAAAGTTGCTCAGCACAGTGGCACATGCCTATGTTTCCAGCTACGCAGGAGGTTGAGGTAGGACGATTGCTCGAACCCTGGAGTTTGAGGCCAGCCAGGCAACATAGTGGGACCCTAACTCTACAATAAACAAACAAATAAAAAGAAAAATTCCACCGAGAGGGCTGCAATACTTTTTATGATCTATCCTTAAAAGTCTCAGGAAGTTGTTTCTAGGGCATTCTATTGGTGAAACAAGCCACTAACACCAGTGCAGATTCAAAAGAATGGCAGGGATGGACTCCACCTGTTGATGGAGTAACTAAAAGAAAAAAGATAAACAGCTTAATGACATTCATCATGAAGACAGATTACCACATGCTCTATCTTCTGGTTGACTATGATCAATGGAAAGCAAAGACTAGGAACCTGAAAAGAGAGTAAAATCTTCCTATTAAAGTGATCATTATCTGTTTGATCACAGGTTGCCAATGTCTGTTTCCTTCTGACTTTTATTAACAATGGATATATCCCCAGTTAGATGCCTCCTCTACTTAAGCTACAAGTCTTCCTGGGGTCTTTCAATCTCTCCATCTCCTTGACCCTTTTTTCCTAAGTGGTGCTAAAATGTTTCTGCTATTGCTAAACCCTGGGTCTTGTAGTGGTTGGAAGAATCACTAGCTTTGTTACTTGTCTTAACCACATCTATAGATTTTTGAAATTGCACACATTTATATCCATGCATTGTAGATGACATATTTTTTATATTATCTAATCATCCTTTTTCAAAGTGCCACTTGTTCACAACATGCCTGAAGCAATACACAGGGAAACCTCAGTAGAAATTAAATTGATAAATACACCAAAGCAGGAACATATTATAATTTTATATTATAATTATAATTTGTATTCAAAATTATTGTAATTTGTTCTGGAGGTTGTATTCTTTTTATTGGGGCACAATTGACATGTAATAAAATATACCAACCTTAAGTGTACAACTAAAATATTTTTGAAATTTTATACGACTGTGTAACCACCACCCTAATCAAGATATAGAACTTTCATATCAGTCAAAACAAAATCTCATGACCCTTTCCAGTCAACCTGATCTACTTTTGTACTTTCTAAAGAAAATTTATAGTTGTACAATATAATGCATTAAACATTCATGTAGGAACACCTTGTCAGGGTCTTTGTCATTTTAAAGAGTGAGGCTATTTTAAAATATGAAAAAGGGCTTATATTGGTATGGCAAGAAACAGCAAAATTATAATAATTCAGAGAAAAATTGCAATTAATTGTGGAACCGTTATATGTAGAGAATAAAGATAAAATTTTAATTAGATAAGACATACTTCTGAAGTTATGTGTCACTAACCAAAAAATAAGCTTTGATTCACCTCATCTAAATATGGATTCAGCATGAGGACAGTTGAAAGTTTTTATCAAAAGTGAGCTCTGTCAATTTTAGAAAGAGAATAGTCTGCAAATTTTCTTATAAGAGGTTTTCTATTGAGTGTATCACCTTATACAGTAGGAATCAGATGGAGAAAAAGTAACTGGAACAGCTTGAGTTAAAGACAAATTTTATCCACAGAGATATAAAAGCTGTTAGAACATGCCACTTGTTTAGAATACTACTGTGGCAAAACAAATCACCTCAAAATTTAGCAGCTGAAAATAACTATTTTATCTTACTCACTATTTGATGAGTGAAGAATCCTGGATTGGACTGACTGGGTGGTTCTTACTTGGACTTTCATGTTTCAGATGTTGGATGAGGTTACAGTTATCTGAAAGCTCAAGTGGGCTGGTCTCCAAGATGGCCCACTCAAGTGGCTGGCAGCTGAGGCTAGATGACAGCTGGGAACTCAATTGGAGCTATTTAACAGATCATCTACACATGGCCTCTCCAGCTTGGTGATCTCATGGTAGTCGGCATTCTTAGATAGCTGATAGCATTTCCTAGAAAGAACATCACAGGAGAATCAATCAGGTAGAAGCTACATGACCTTGCAACATTGGCCTTGAAAGTCATAAAGTCTTAGTTCAACCATATTCTATTTGTGCAATACTTTCAAGGGTACCCAGAATCAATAAGCCTAGAATCAATGCAGCCCCCTGCGAAAGGAAGAATGTCAAAACACAGAACTGCGATGAGCGAAAGGGGCAAGGCCAAGGGTTGTATCTGTTTAGATCATTCATTATTGGAATGTATTCTTTGAAAAAGTTCACGGACAATCAAAGCCATGAAAGGATACATATGTGAAGATTTGGGTTTCAGAAAGTCACTGTACATAGCTTAGTTTTAAGAGGCCAGATTTTAATTGCGTGATAGTGTTAAGCTACTGACTTTAGAAAAATGTCTTTTGAATTTTAAAAACAAATGCCTTACCTTTTTAATTTACGTATTAGTTACTATGGCAAGGTAAAAAAAAAAAAAAGACTCTAAACTTAGTTGTTTAAACAATACTACTTAGTATGTCTGTTTCTGTGGTCAGGAATCTGGGTGCAGTTTAGTTAAGGTTTACGGCTCAGGATCTTTCACAAGGTGTCATCCTGTCCTGAGGTAATTTCAAGGCTTTCTTGGGGGGAATCCACTTCCAACTTGCTAATATGGCTGCCAGCAGGATTCAGTATCTTTAAGCCTTTGGACTGGGTGTCCTTTGCTGGCTTTTGGCTGGAGGCTATGCTCACATTCCTGCCTCATGGGTATCTCCATAGGGCAACTCGCAACATTGGAACTTGCTTCCTTAGTGTTACCAAGCCAGAAGAGCCAGAAAGAGAGAGAAAGGAGTGCCAGCAAGACAGATGTCTTTTATAGCTTGATTTTGAAGTGACATCCCATTCCTTCTGCCATATATTTTTTATTTTTCATGAGAGGCAAGTCAGTAGGTCTAGTCCACACTCTACAGGAAGAAATTGCACAAGGGCATGAGTCCCTGGAGATGGAGAACACTGGGAGTCAGCTTAGAAGCTGCTATCAGAGTTTACATTGCATTTTATTTTAATAATATTTCCATGTTTTATTTGTATGCTCTTTGCTGTTGGTTCTAACTGAAAGTTATATTTTAATTGTTCTTACCTTCTTTTGTTTCATTTCTCTTTTATGGCACTTTCTTTTTGTTTTCGTATTTTTCTTTCCTTGTTAATAATTTAAAATTATCACATTTCTGATAACATTTTAATTAACTTGTTTTAATTTTTTCATTACTTTATTGTTAATTTCATCTTTTTTTACTGAAAATTTGTTACGTTTTCCCTGATATTTTCTTCTGTTAACTTTTGAAAAAGCCAGGCAAGATGGTATAGCTACTTTGGAAAACAGTGTGGCAGTTTCTTTTATAACAAAACCTATTCCTGCCATATCATCTAGTAATCTTGCTTCTTGGTATTTACACAAGGGAGTTGAAAACTTATGTGCAAACAAAACTTGCACATGGATGTTATATAGGCTTTAAAATAATTGCTAAAACTTGGAGGCAACCAAGACGTCCCTCAGTAAGTGAATGGGATAAATAACTATGAGACATCAAATCAATGGAATATTGTTCAGCAAACGAAAGAAATATACTATTAAGCCATAAAAAGACCTAGAGAAAACAAATGTATATTAATTACTAAGTGACAGAAACCAATCTGAAAATGTGTCATATTGTATGTATTGAATGATTCCAACTTTGTGACATTCTGGAAAAAAGCAAAGCTATGGAAACAATGAAAAGATCAGTACTTGCCAGAGCTTATGGGGGAGGGAGGGATAATAGAGCAAAGAGGATTTACAGGGCAGTGAAACTATTGTATATGACAACATAATAGTGGATACATGTCATTATAAATTTGTTCAACCTTATAGCATGTACAACACCGAGTGAAACCTGACGTATACTGTAAATTTTGGATAATGATGTGTCATTGTATGTTCATTAATTGTACCACCTGGTGGACAACGTTGATAATGGGGAGACTGTGCATGTGCAGGGGACAAAGGTATATGGGAAATATCTGTACCTTTCACTCAATTTTGCTGTGAACCTAAAACTCCTCTAAAAATAGTCTTAAAAAAAAAGTCAGGCAAGAAGCACAGTGATGGACATGTGTGAGCAATTTCCCTAACTTTTAAGTGGGCATTAAAAAAATGGGCATATAAGGGAATATATTAGTTCTACAGCAGTCCTTTTATATTCTCTTATTTTGATTTCTTTCACATCTTCCAAATATATCTACCCCTCTTTTTTGAGTTGTTGAATAAGCTTTCATTAAAATTTGAATCCATGAGTATCTTCTGAATGCTACCAAAAATGTTGAGTTTTCTTAAATCAATTAATCTTTTCTACATTACTTATTTTTAAATATCCATTTAAAACATAATGGATTATTCCATCATTTCATGAGAAGTTAAGTCCCAGAAACTCTTGATATTTTCTCTATAGGATTGCTAAACATGGGTCAAGACACATCATCAAATTGCTCCACATCAGAAGAGATAACGTAGGTAGAAAAAGAAGAGTAGGTAGTCTGATTTAGGCAAACACCCTAGTCACAATCACCAATGTTTTGTTGTAATAAAAATCCTGATTTTATATCCGTATTGGTACCATCTTCTCCAAAGTTGTCTTTCTACGTTCATTCCTGTCATCTTACAAAAATGCAAATCTATCATATCAACTCTTCCTACCATTAAATATTTACATAGTTTCTTATTGCTTTTAAGAAAGTGACTACATTCTTTGGCATACTTTTACAACCTAGCATAATATAGCCCAATGTCTTTTAATCCACTTACACCTCACTCCAAAACATCAATCCAATTATATTTCACTTATCTAGTCACGTGTACACAATGTATACCTCTTTTTTAGTGCTTAAAATTGTTTTCAAATAACCACATTCATAGCTAATTATTTAATATCTATTTCTCAATAAACTTTAACTTCTCTGAGACAGAACCACTATCTGCTCAGTTTACTGCTATAAGATAATGTCAGGAATAATGTTTTGCAAGCAGGTGACATTCAATAATTACTTGTTGTATTAATAAAAAAATAAAGAACCTAAAAGAAAAATGTAATGATTCCAGATTACTGGATATTTTTTATTTAACAAATGAAAAAAGAAATCAAGATTAATTGGCTAATTGACACAGAGACAATTACTGAACCACAATGCTGGATAACAGGTATAATCCCCACATATGTCACACTCTCTTCCCCTATTATTACCACCTTGCATGAGGATGAATGACATATTTTTCACAATTAATGAACAGATATCAATATATTATCATTACTAAAGTCAATATCTTATCAGATTTCCTTAGTTTTTAACCCAATGTATTTTTTCCGTTATCAGATTACATCCAGGCTATTACATTCTATTTGGTCATCATGTCTCCTTAGGCCCTTTCTGGCTGTGACAGTTCCTCAAACTTATCTTGTCTTTAATTACCTTGACAGTTTTGAGGAGTACTGTTTAAATATTTTGCAGAATATCCTCATATTGGGATTTACATGGTTTTATTTTCCATGATTACACTGGAGTTATAGGTTGGGGAAGGAAGATCACAGATGTGAGATTTCCTTCACTTCATATCAAGGATATATATTATAAACATTCTTTATCACTATTGATGTTGACCAGATTCCCTCACTGAGTTCTCATGTTTCTACACAATAAAGTTACTCTTTTCAATGTTGTCCTCTTTGGAGGGAAGTCAGATTTAATGAAGAAGGAGTTATGCTCCTCCTATTTGAGGTATCTATAGAAATCAATTTTATTCTTCACAGAAAATCTGCTAATCCTTCTCCACTTTTGTTCAATAATGTATTTATATTATGAGAACTCATGAATATTTATTTAATATTTTATGTAATATTAAGAAATATAATAAAATAAAATACTATATTTTGTTGCACAAATTATTTCAGCTTTGGTCATTATGAGCTTTTTCATTTGACTCCTATATCCCTTTGATATTTCCCCATCATTGTGTTTTTATGATTTGGTTTTTTTTTTTTTTTGAGTATTTATTTTCTTGCATTTATTTTACTTAAAGATCCTCCAGACTTATCCTGTATATTTTCTGCCCCAATCTTGAAATCAGCCATTTTTAATAAAAGTTGATTCCTTTTATTGTAAACAGCATTAGACACGAATGTCTGGGAATTAGATGTTTTCACTGCTGTTGTGGTGGTGTTTCTAGGACCTTTCAGCTGACTGAACAATGAAATATATCCATGAATACTAACTTATATATAGACACACCTATGAACATTTCTCTATAAAACCATCTGTATCTACATTAAGCTAAAATGAGTTCATAGTAACCTCTCCAACTACAATCCATTATCACATAGGTCATTTTTGCCCCCTCCACTTGCTTATTTGTAACTCCTACTCAAAGAGTAAGAAAATTGGTTCCCACCATCTGCAATCGGTTTAACTTATTGTTCATTTCCAGAAAAAAAGTATACAATTATCAGAATTGTTAACCCATACCCCAGTGGGATGTAACTTTATCAATTCGAGTACAGTGTTGCGTACAGTTTCTTTGATCTTTAGTTCTACAAACGCCACTCATTTCTAAAGTTTAAGTCAGCACTTTTCTCCCACCACTTTTTTTTTTTTTTAGTGAGATGGTTTACACATTCATAATACTGTCAGATTGTTTTCTGCATTCTGAGTTTCATCATTGGATTCCATTAACTCCCTAAATGGTTGTTGTAAATAGAGGCATACATTATGTTTCACTGTGTTACAAAGTTCAACGGGTTCTGACAAATGTGAGGTATCATGTATCTACTGTTGTAGGATATTAAGAGATTGTTTCACCATCCTCAAATTTCCCTTCTGCTTCACCTGTTCAACCTTTCTTCCCCTTCTGCTGAAGTTCTGACAATAACTAATATTTTCATTGTCTATGCAGTTTGCCTTTTATTAAGATTGTCAACAATAAGTATTTTTATTCATTGAGTATGTAGCCTTTAGAAACTGACTTTAACTTAGCATTGTGTATTTAGTTCATCCATGTCTTTCTAGGGCTTGTACATAATTTCTTTCTATCATTGTATCAGAGTCTATTGTGTGGTTATATCATACAATATATCCATTGATCCAATCACCTATTGAAAGATAACTTGTTTTTTTCTAGGTTTTGGTCATTATAAATAAAGCTCTTATAAATGTTTGTGTGCAGGTTTTTGTGTGGACACAAATCATCAGATCAGTTCAGTAAACATTTAGGAACATGATTTCTGTACGAAACTATCAGAACTATCTTCCAAAATGACTGTATAATTTTGCATTCTGACCACCACTGGATGATATTTTCTTGTGCTACATCTTTGCCAGCAGGATGTATTGTAACAGTTTTGAATTAAAACCATTCTAATAGGTGTGTAATAGTATCTCATTGTTGATTTAACATTGTATTTCTTTAGTGATGTACAATATTCAGCATTCTTTTGCATGCTATTTGCCATTTGCATCTCCTCCAAGGTAACCTGCCAGTTCTGGTCTTCTGTACAATTGTATAAATTTGAGGTTTGTGTTCTTATTCCTGAGTTTTAATAGTTATTTTTTTATTTGGGATGTGAATCCTTTATCAGATATATGTTTTGAAATGTTTTATGCCTCTTTGTGGTTTGTCTCGAATTTTTCATCAGTATCTCATAGAGCAGTTTTCAATTTTAATAAAGTCCAACTTCTCAACGTTTTTGTGCATTCTTGATATTTTGCCTTTACATAGAGATTTTATACATATTTTGCTAATATCTGCACAACAGTTTGCTAGGGTTCTGAGGAGGATTGTGTTAAGTCTATTGGTCAAGTTTGGAAGAATTTGCATCTTAACAATATTGGGTGTTCTATTCCACGAATATGAAATATATCTCCATTTATTTAGACCCACTTTGGTTATTTTACTAGAGTTCTCAAGTTTCCCCCATATACACTGTGGACGTATTTTATTAGATTTTGTGTGTGTGTGTGTGTGTGTATTATACATGGCATATAAAAATTTTCAAAATGCAGTTGTTCATTGCTGTTCTGTGGCCCCGTCCGCTGTTTAAAATCAGCAGTGAAATATTCAAATTCCTCTCCTGCTCTGTAATTTCTGCTTCTATCATCATGTTGCCATCTCATATGGCAACCCTTGTGACTGCATTGTTCCCATTCAGATAAACCAATATAATTTTCCTGTCTCAAAATTGTTAAATGCATAACATCTTCAATGTCCCTTTTGTCATGTAAGATAATATAACAGGTTTCAGGGATTAGGAACATGTGCATCACTGGGCAACCATATTATGTCTATCAAATCTTGCATCCTGTGACCTTGCTCTATTTCCTTGTAGGTTGTAGAATAGTTTTGCTCTTGTCAATCCTTTGGGATTTTATACATAGATATCATGTTATCTCTGAAAAATAGTTTTATTTTCTTCCTTCCCAACCTGTATACTTTTGTATTATCTACTGTACTCGCCAGTAATAACAAGACAATGCTGAACAAAAGTGGCTAGACAGAATATCCTACCTTATTCAAATCTTAGTTGAAAAGTATCCAGTTTCGTACTAGTAAGTATGATATTAGCTGTCTTTGTGGCTGTTCTTTATCAAATTAAGGGAGTTCCCTTCTATTACAAATTTGCTGGAGAGGAGAAAACTCTGCTACCATGCTAGCTTTGAAGATGAAGGGAGTGGCCCTAAGCCAAGGAATGCAAGCTGCTTTTGAAAATTGAAAAAGGCAAAAAAGCAGGATCTCCCCTGCGGTGTCCCCTCTAAACTCAAGAAAGAAGGCAGCTTTGAAGAATCATTTTAAACTTCTGACATCTAGTAAGGGAACAAATTTTTGTTACTTTATGCCACTAATTTTCTGGAAACATTACAGCAGGAATAGAAAAGTAATCATTATTATTATTTATTTTTTATCTTCAACAAATTCAGAGCTATTGGATTATCTCCTTTTTAAGTTTTGATACTTTGTGTCTTTCACAGAATTCAACCATTTAACCTGTTTTCAATTTTGTAGAAATGAAGGCATCCATTTTACTCTTTTATTATCCTTTCAGTATCTATGGAATTATTAATGATGATAACTCTTTTATTTCTGATATTGGTAATTTATATGTTCTCTCTTTTTTCTTGGTAATCTGGCTTGAAGTTTATCAATTGTATTCATCTTTACAAGAACCCATTTTGGGTTTTATTGATTTTTTCTAATTTTGTTCCCAATTTTTTATTAATTTCCATTCCATTTTTTAATTTCTTTTCTTCTGCTTGCTTTAGGCTTAAATCACCCTTCTTTTTCTAGTCTCCTAACATGGAAGTTTAGGTTATTGTTATTAAATATGGAGGGGGGAGGGGAGGATAGGGACAAGGGATGAATAACTAACTATTGGGTACTATGATCAAGACCTGGCTGACAGAATATTCATGATCAAAACCTCAGCTTCACACAATTTATGCAGGTAACATATCTGCACATGTACCTATTGAATCTAAAATAAAAGTTGACTAAATAAACACATCTTTCTTCTCTGATAATACATGCTTTTTATGTTATAAATTTCCCACCAAGCGCTATTTTTGCTGTATCTAAACATTTTGAAAAGTTGAATTTTTAATTTTCATTTAGTTCTAATTTTTTTTAATTATCTTAAGATTTCTTTGATTTTTATGCTATTTAAAAATATGTTGGGATATCCATCTATCTTCGTGTTATTGATCTCTAGTGTAATTCCACTGTGTTGAAGAACATACTCTGTATGCTATCTGTTATGTTACATTTGTTAAGGTGTGCTCTATAGCCCAGACTGCAGTCTGTCTTGGTGAATGTTCCATGAGAGCTTTGAGAAAACAGTTTATTCTGCTGTTGTTTGAAGTATTCTATAAAATGTTTCAATTAGATCAAGTTGGTTGGTAGTGCTGTTAAGATGAACTATATTCTTACTGATTTTCTATCTGCTTAATTTATCACTTACTGAAAGAGGGTTGTTGAAGTCTCCACCTATAATGGAATCATATATTTCTTTTTGCAGTTTTATCAGTTTTTGCCTCACAGATTTTGACATTCAATTATTTGATGCAAACACATTAAGGATTATTAAGGATTATTATGCCATCTTAGAGTACTGACAACTTTACCTTTTTATAATGCCCCTCTTTATCCTTGAAAATTTTCCTTGTTTTGAATTCTGCTTTATTAAAAATAATATAGCTGCTTTGTCTAGTTTGAATGTGGTATATCATTCCAGATGCATTTTATTTAAGCTATCTAGGTCTCTATACTTAAAATGAGATTTTGTAGAAAACATGTAGTTGCCTTAACTTATATTCACTCTAACAATCTCTGTTTTGTAATTGATATATTTAGACCTTTCACATATAAAGCAACTATGGGCATAGTTGGATAATATCCATAACACATATAACTGCTTTTACCCATTGCACTTTAAAAATTTTTCTCTTTTTAATAATTATCTTATTTTAAGTGAACATTTTATATACTTCTTTTTCATTTCATTTCTTAGCACCTAAATTATTCCTTTTTGTGTTTAAGTGTTTGTGCTAGAGTTTGTAGTACACATTTTTAACTAACCTAACCCTGTCTTCAAATAACACTGTGACATTTCACATGTAGTACAGATAACTTAAAAGAGTATTCCAAATTCCTCACTCCTGTTCCTTATGAGATTACTGCCATTCATTTTACTTACCCACGTGCTTTGGCACTGAATACATTGTTAATAGTATAATTTTAAACTATTTCCATGCAGAATTTTAAAATAAGGAGAAAACCTGTATTTTTCTGTATTTCTTCACCTACAGACTTTCTTTCTTTAGATCCAAGTTTCTCACATACATCATTTTTATTCTACCAGAGGGCCTTAAATATTTCTTGTGTGGCAGGTCTAATGAGAATGAGTTGTCTCATTCTTTTTTTTTTATTTGAGAACAGTTTTATTTCTTTCATTTTGAAGAGTAACTTCATTAGATATAAAATTCCCAATGTTGTTATTATTTTTTCTTTCAAGTCTTTAAATATTGTACTCCACTTTCTTCTTAATAGCATGACTTCTCAGAAAAAGTCTAGGGTAATTTTTATCTTTTTATTCATTAGTTATGGCGTCTCACACCCCCAACCAGAAAAAAAAAAAAACCTTTAAAGATGTTTTTTTCCTTGTCTTTAGTTTTCTGCGGTTTGAAAATGGTGAGTTGCTACAGACTGAATTGTATCCCTCTAAAATTTGTATGTTGAATCCCTGAGTCCCAGTGTGATGGTATTTGGAGAGGGAGCTTTTGAGAGATAATTAGGTTTAGATGAGGTCATGAAGGCGGGACCCTTACGATGGGATTATTGCACTTCCTAGAAAAAAACAACAGAAAACTTGTTGTGTCTCACTCTACCATGGGAGGACACAGCAAGAAATTAACCAAATTCTGCCAGCCAGGAAGACAGCCCTCACCAGAATCTCACCTCACTGGAACCCTGAACTTGGACTTCCAACCTCTCAAACTGTGAGAAACAAATTTCTGTTCTTTAAACCACCCGGTGTATGGGATTTTATTACAGTAGCCTGAGAAGATTAAGACATATGAATAGGTGTAGGATATTCTTAAAATGTATATTGCATGAATTTCTATAAAATTCCTGATTCTTTGATCTGGTCTCTGATGTTAATTTTGAATAATTCCCAGTCATTTTTACTTACTATGATAAACCTCTTGAACTTGCCCCACACATCTTGGATGTTCTTTCTGGAATTTTTTGTTTGTTTGTTTTTGTTTTTTGAGACAGAGTCTTACTCTGTCACCAAAGCTGGAGTGCCGTGCTGCGATCTCGGCTCACTGCAACCCCCGCCTCCCGGGTTCAAGCGATTCTCCTGCCTCAGACGCCTGAGTAGCTGGGATTACAGGCATGTATCACCACGCCCGGCTAATTTTTGTATTTTTAACAGTGACGGGATTTCACCATGTTGGTCAGGCTGATGTCAAACTCCTGACATTGTGATCTGCCCAGTTCAGCCTCCCAAAATATGGGGATTACAGTCATGAGCCACCGTGCCTGGCCTCTGGGTTTTAATGTTGGTTTGTTTGTTTGTTTGTTTGTTTTATCTTTGCATTTCAGTTTGGCAAGTTCACTACTTTCTTCACTGGCTTTGTTCAGTCTAATAATGGCCTATCAATACTGTTTTCAATAGTTTATGTCCTTGTCTCTTTTACAGTGTTTTTGATTTCTAGAAGTTATTTTTTAATTATCTTAGACTTATCATCTCTCAATTTATATTGCCCATGTTGTTGCATTTTGCCTTTCCATTAGAACCCTTTACATGTTAAATCATAGTTATTTTAAATTTCTATCTAGTAAGTCCAACATTTCTGACATGTGAGTCTGCTTCTGATCATTGCATTTTCTCTTCAAACTATATTTTGCCTTTTGTATGCCTTGGAAACTTTTGTTAAAACCTGAGCACTGTGTATTGAGAAACGGACAAATAAAGGGAACAGACTTTTACTACAAAGTTTTACTTTAACTTGGCTAAGAGTTAGGCTATATTTAATGTTTGCTATATGCAGAGAGGCTTCAATTTCCTCATGTGTCACTGTTTTTGTTTCCTTTGTTCTTTTAGTTTTCTCTAATAACTCCCACAGAAGTCTGCTTCTTGTAGCTCTTTCTTTTGAAATCCCCTGTAATTATGCTGAGACCCTGTTAAGGTAGTGTTAAAGTGTGGGGTAGGAAAACCTCAGTCTTTACATGGACTTATGACCCTGGGTTATGACTCATATAATAGTTTCTTACATTTTATCATCCTTAGATGAGGCAGGCAGGCTAGGAAGTGTGGACAGAACAAAGACAGATTCGTCCTTTAAGGAAACCAGATATTTGATAAATGTAGATAAACATAAATAAAGTGTGAAGTTTTCAACAATTATGTTGGGTGCTTTTTAATTATTAGCTTAATATTGCTGCAGTAAGAAATTACCATAAATGTGTTCACTTGAAACAATAGAAATTTATTCTCTCATTCTAGAGGACAGAAGGTGCTAGCAAGACCACACTCCCTCCAAAGGTGTTACTGGAAGGGGGTCTGATCCACACCCCAAGACAGGGTTCTTGGATCTCGTGCAAGAAAGAGTTCAGGATGAGTCCATAGAGTAAAGTGAAAGCAAGTTTATTAAGAAAGTAAAGGAAAAAAAGAAAGGCTACTCCATAGCCAGAGCAGTAACATGGGCTGCTTAACTGAATATACTTATAGTTATTTCTTGATTATATGCCTAGCAAGAAGGTGTGGCTTATTCATGAGTGTTCTGGGAAAGGAGTGGGGATTTACCTGAACTAAGGGTTCCTCTCTCCTTAGACCATAAAAGGTAACTTCTAGAAATTGCCATGGCATTTGTAAACTGTCATGGTGCTGGTGGGAGTGTCTTTTAGCATGCCAATGTATTATAATTAGTGTATAATGAGCAGTGAAGACAGCCAGAGGTCACTTTCATCACCATCTTGGTTTTTACAAGTTTTGGCTGACTTATTTACCACATCCTGTTTTATCAGCAGACTTTGTGACCTGTATCTTGTGCCAACCTCCTGTCTCATCCTGTGACTGAGAATGCCTAACATCCTGGGAATGCAGCCCAGTTAGTCTCAGCTTTACTTTACCCAGCTCTTGTTCAGGATGAATTCAGTCTGGCTCAAACATCTGTGACAAAGGGTCTATGGGAGAATATTTCTGTGCCTCTTCTAGTTTCTGATAGCTCCAGGTGTTGGTTGGGTCAGGTAGCATATCTGTAATTTCTGCCTCCATCTTCACATAACATTCCCCTCTGTGTGCCCTCTCCTCTTCTCTTTTCTTATAAAGATACTTGCTATTGAATTTAATCTTGATCCTTAATTACATGTGCAAATACCTTTTCTCCAATAAAGTCATACTCACAAGTTCTAGGGATTAGGATTTGCACATATCTTTTTTGGGGAGCCACAATTTCACACACTATAATACCAACATAGAAAACCAAATTATTTTTCATTTCACACTGTATTTCAGATTGATTAGTTACCTAAGTGCAAAAAGGAGAGTATAAACATTGAATTATGTTGTAAGATAATATATTTAAAATATCAGATTATGAAAGAATTTACTAAATAATATTCATAAGGAAAAATATATAAGCATAATTTTGATAAATTTGAGTATATTATAATTAAAAGTTTTGTTTATTAAAGAATACTATGACAAGTGAAAAAATGGAGTCTATGTCCGTAATACATGGGAAAGTATAACACTTAAGAAAATTATAAGCAACTAAATATAATAGCATGTTATACTTAGGAATAGATTTCTGACAGAAGAGGAATTACAAATGGCCTATAAACATATGAAATATTGTCAAATTCATCAGTAACCAGAAAAGCTCACTTGAAAACTGCAACATAGTATCACTGCACAACTATTAGGTTTGCAAAATAAAAGCTCTGAAAATGCTGAGAGTGCCTTGATATGTGGCTACATAAATTTTCATGGAGTGTTAGTGTGAGTAGAAATTCATGTAATCTCTTTGGAACACCTTTTGGCATCACCCACAAATATAATTAAGTACTCTTTTATTTAGTTTTCCTTTTCATATCTAGTGGTAGTAAAAAAAAAATGCCATAAAGCAGAAACAGCTAAAAAGAAGAACATACAATAGGACTTACTCACCTATTGGAAAAAAAAAAAAATTGAAACCTGTTTCTACACATTGAACTATAGAGGTGGTTCAAAACTCAACTTGGGGAATTCTATTTGTACACGAACTAGGTGATCTGAATCCAGTTAAGGGATATGCAACACCTCAAAGGAGAGCAAATAAACTAAATTTTATTTAAAATATTGTATATGTTAATTACTAAATTTTGTTCCTTTCTCTCTCCAAGTCCTTCATTCACTTCCATATTTATCATTAGGTCAGGTTACAAAAAAGTGAATATAATGTGTATAAATTTAGTCTTCATCTCTACACTGAACAGAAAAGAAAAACTGATTATTTTCAGTGAAAATAATATCAAATTCTCCATATTACATCAGAGTAAATGTACTGTCAACACAAGGCCATCAAAGCATGTACAAAGTTAAAAGAATGAGGAACTACTTACATATACCCAACCGATGTGTCAAAGGCAAAGTTCAAAACCTAGAAAAAATATATCTTATGGAATAAAAGGAAATTTGTCATAATTTTTGTATTTTAGAATATATTAATAAATATTAAATGTAATATAACAAGAGTTATAGAAAATAAAAGTAGAAATTAAAGACCTAATAATGAAATAGACAAAAATTTATTTTGGATTAATAAACAAATTAAAACAGGAGTGAACTGAATAGGCATCACTAAAAATCAAGTTATTACCAACAAAAGATGACTTAGAGTAATCATAACATGCTGAATAAAGTTGTGTTAAAAGCAATTAGAGACTGAAACACGTAAATAAAAAGCCATATAATGTATGCCTCTGAATGTGAGAATAATAAAAAAATCAATTCATAACATTGAAAATATATAAAGTCAATGCTGTAATTCTATAATTTTTTCCTAGCTGAAAAAATAATTGAGTCTCACACAAGACCGATTTTATAGAAAATATTTATTTTAAAAATGTTCAAAAGAGTTATGTAACTTCATTAATTTATTGCATTTTCTAATTATGAAAACAATTCTTCAATCATCAGAACAGAAAGGGCATTGCTTTACTGGGAAAAATAAGTAACACTGATCCCCAAATTACCTACAGCAAGGTTTAATGCCAGAAGATGGCAGAACAATCTATAAAGTTTTCAGTGAAACCCTGAACCACGTACACTACAACAAGCCACAGTTGTTGACTAGTAAAAAGATGACAGGTAGGCATTCCAAAACATGAATGAACTGGTGGAATAAAAAAATAAGGTGTTTTGTAAGTATTAATTTCAAAATCTATGCAATTATCTGATTACTAAAAATAAAAAATTGAGGAATAGGAAAGCCGTGCTAACAGGCCAGTAGTGAACACTAACTCATTTAAAAAATAGAATTAGTAATAGACACCTATAAGAATCATAGAGGACAGAACACAAATGCTAAAAACAGTGCATAAATAATAACCTATATAAGTGAATAATTGAGGAAAAAGTTATAGGTCATAATTAAAGCTCTCAGATTTCATAGTTGGAGTTTCTTGATTATTTCTCAAGCTATTTACTCCATGTCAATGTTACCTATATGTTTTATATGCAGTTTATCTATTCATATCTCCATCTTTCTATTCCTCCATGCATTCTATAATGTGTGTATTCTATCTATGAAGATAAATATTTCTGCAAACATTCTAGGCCAATATTAATGATGCTTATCTATGAATGGCAGGATTTGTATTTTTTATATACTTTTTTGAGTTATATGAAAACTACATTATTTGAGTGTGTCATTTTTTACACAAAAGGCTTTTGTTAAAATGTAAAGATTGAAGGCAAAGATATTCAAATTTATTGACGATGGCTAAGCCTGTCTAGTGAAGATGGATGATTATTTTTTCTTTGCTTTCTCCCTGAATTTATGTATCTGCATGCATATATATTTGTTATGAATAATGATAATACAATGGTTTAAAAGAAAAACTGAACAGTAGTGTGTTTTCTATTCTTTCAATACTCTGTTCCTTGCAAATCTGAAATATTTTATACTACAATCCATACCCACTTTCCATATAAGACATATACATTTTAAGAGAGATTAGGAAAAAACTTTATTCAGTGGCAGTGAAGCAGTCCAGTGAGGCTGTCCTCTGAGACTCGGCATATCTGCTTGTAACCCTGCATCAGATCACAAAGGCAACTACTACATCTAAACGTAAAGATGGGGTTTATCTCTAATGTGATACATGAGCACAATTTTTAGTAGGAAATAAAGCAATCTTCTGTGATAAGTATTTATATATTTTCTTCCTTTATAACGTTCCCAGGAGTCAGTTTTGTTTTTATTTTATACCTTAAAATGGTGATATATTTATCTAACAATTATTTCCAATTCTTATGGTCACATCAAGTCAAACAATTTAATTCAAAGAAAAACGCTCACTAACATCCTATTTTATTAATTAATTAAATATTGGAGGTTTCGCTGCAAATAAGGGCACAATACAGGGTATAAAACATCAGGAATGGAATTTTTCCATGACATTGATGAAATTCATTATGAATTAGAACTTTAGAAAGATTTAAAATATATTTTAAATAGTGACCACTGACATTCAGAGCTATTTCATTCTTTTTTAATCCAATTCTTAACAGCCTGTAGCAGCATTTCAGAAGCGCTACAATTCCTGCCAATAACCTTTCTACGAAAAATAATTTCAGTCAGCATTATCACTCAATGTAACCAACAGAAACCAGAAATCCACTTCAAATGTCCTTCAAATAGCTAGAAGATGAATTCAAGGGGATACAAAACGTAAAACTCAGAAGATGAGGCCTGACTTTGACACTTAGTTGGTCTGATAGAGTAATTTTGTCTCTATATAGATCTCACTGTATAAGAAAAAGGAGTGGGAAAGGAAGCTGTAATGTGTCACCTTATCTAAATAAGGTACCTGTCATTTCTGGAATTATGTTTAAACTATGATAGATGTTCTTATTCAACAAAGGAATCCCTTTTCTCCCTAGAAAACAGATTTTTAAAGGAGAAAGTAGTGTAAATAAACTATATTTTCTCACTGTGGATGCTATGAACAATGGACACTTAAGCCATGATTAAAGATAGCTCAGAACTTAGAGGGTGAGATTCAAATCCCCTACAGCACCAAGCGAGGGAACGGTTTCCTTTAATGTGTCACTGGTTTATTTTTTCTCCCCCAATGTTGTATTGCCTTTAAATTGTTCACAATATATTTTTAAAATTAATTTGATCACTTGTTTGCTTTTATGATAGAAATTGGAGCTCTTATTTCTTTTTACAGAAATAAAAATGTACGCTAAGTTGTAAAAGTATAATTAATTATTTAATTCTCTGGTCAGAGATAGAAAGAAATGAAGCCATTCTTGTTTAACAAGTGAATGGTAAATAGTATGGGAAGATCATTATTTTATGTTGTTTCCTTTTATTTCTGGTAACAGCATCTGGTTGAAAGTGGGAATTAATTAGAGCTCCCTTTGCTTAACCGCATTTTCTTTAACAGTGATGATCAATGGACAAGTGACTCACAATTTGTCAACCTTAATTCCTCACTTTCTTGCTTCTATAGTGGTTGAAGTTTCATATATAACACACACCAAGTCACATAGTTACCTCCTTGAATTTTCAAAATTGAAACACAGACCAGGGGTAGGGGAGTTGGTAAGGAATGTGAGCCCATAGTTTTTGGTAGCCATGATTGTATTAAAGTCTCCACTTTGCCTAAGCAAGTTTAAAACAGATTTCTGCTGCTCACAACTAGATGCCTGAAGACTAACACAGATTTCTGCTGCTTATAACTAGATGTCTCGAGACTAACACATGTATTACTGAATGCATATCATTTTTGCAACATCATAAAGTCAAAAAATCATGAGTGATACCATTCTAACTGGGGGATTGTGTGTGTTGAAAACACAATTAACAAAAAGGCCAATATTATATATAGCTATACACTAAAAGTATGGATTCTACTGTAATTTTGATCTTAGCATTTTAATACCCTCATGTCAGCTAAAAATTTTAATCTACACATATAACTTAATATGGCAAAGAAAACCTATATGTAATAATGTTTCTTCCATGAAATCTCACAATTTCACCGTATTGCAGATTAGTTGTGACTGCTCTTACCCTCTTTTACTTCAAACTATGTATACAGGTTACCCTTACCTATATACACATTATATTCACAGTGTCTTAGAGAGATGCAAGAATGCAATCTCAGCTCTATTTCTGCTGTAACTAGCCTGATTATATTATTCTTTCTTTCTACTCTGATGTCTTTTTTTTATCACTTCTTTACTTATGCTGTTTCCTCATCTCCTTTCTTCCTCTTCATCTTCTTCTTCTCTTCCTGTTACTCCTTCTCCTCCTTCTTCTCCATTTGTTTATCTCTGTCCCTCTCTCCTCTCCTTCCATTCTCCAATTCCTTTCTATATATCCTCTTGTCTTTTTCATACACTTTCATACAATTAAATAGAAGATAATATGAGTTTCTGAGACAACAAATAACAAGCAAAAATGTAGTAGCTTTACATAATTCACCCACACATTCTGTGCAGTTCTTTCTTCTCCTATTCTCTCTCTCTCTTGCACACACACATATACATACACTCATGCATTTTAGCAGAAACCTATACTTTACATATATGAACTTAAAGTAGTGGCCTAAAATAAGATAAAATAAAAATATAAGAACAGAACTCAAGAACATGCATAGGAATATAAAAGTGCCTACCAATCAACAGTCTAAAATTCAAAATATCTGCCATATAGTAAAAATTGTCAATCATACAAAGAGGCAGAAAAATACGAACAATAATAAAAAGAAAAACAAATGAAGAGTGATGGTATATGTTTTAGATGTTTGTGATAATATATTAACAGTGGATGAGAATAACAGGAACTTAAGATTTACAGGAAAAAATGATTGGTGAACTTAAAGATATAACCATAGAAACAATTCAAAATTAAATACAAAAGAAAAAAAAGACTGAAAAAAAAGAACAAAGCCTGTGGGGCCATAAGCATCTTTAAGTAACCTAATATAAATAACAGTTGGCTCCCTGAATGAAGGAGAGAGGTGTGCAGAAAAAAATTTTGAAGAAATAATGCCCCAAATTTTGTAAATTTTGGCAAAAACTATAAAGTCACATTTCCAAGGAAAGAACAAACTCCAAACACAAGAAATATATATATATATAAAAAACTACTCCAAGGGACATTATAACTAATTACTTAAGCCTAGGGAAGCAAAGACAATTTTAAAAGTAGCCACAGGAAACATACATGCACACACCCACACAGAGAAAATTTTTTCAGATCTACATTACTGAAAAACTTGCCCTATAAAAATTGTAAAAAGAAGTTCTTCAGGCGGAAGCAATACCAGATCAAAATCTGGATCTATACAAATGAATAAAGAAAATGAGACTTAACTATTGGGGTAAATATAAAAGACATTATTTAGATCTCTTAAAGAAAATTGTTTAAAACAGAAACAATGTAGTCTGAGTTTCATAACATGTGAAAATGTAAAATGTAGCAAGTCTAGCAACAGAAAATCAAATATACTCTTGTAAGGCTGTTATAAAATACAAGAGTGGCATATTAGTTGAATGCATATGGTAATAAGGTAAATGCATACAAAATAAACCCAAATCATATGGGGTGGGGCAGGGAAGTGCTGGGTAGAGAAGGGTGGGTTACCTGGTGAGGGCTCCACTTTCAGATCTGTGCCCACGGACCTAAGTGAGGACAGACACTCCTGTTTTCATGCCCAAATGTTGCATTTTCCAAGACCACTCTGGCCAACCATGCCCTCCATCCTGTATGTACAAAAATCCCAAGACCCTAGTGGGCACACACACAAATGCTGAACATTGAGAGGAACACACCAGCAGAACACACCTACAGATGCCCGCAGGCCATTGAGGGCAGAATGACACAGAATGACGTAGACCCCAACTTTGGGAAGCTGAGGCGTGCAGATCATCCGAAGTCAGGAGTTCGAGACCAGCCTGGTCAACATGGTGAAACCCCATCTCTACTAAAAAAAAAACACAAAAATTAGCCGGGCGTGGTGGCACACGCCTATAATTCCAGCTACTCAGGAGGCTGAGGCAGGAGAATCGCTTGAACCCAGAAGGCAGAGGTTGCAGTGAGCTGAGATTGTGCCACTGTACTCCAGCCTAGGTGACAGAGTGACTGACTCCATTTAAAAACAAACAAACAAAACAGAACAAAACAAAAAAACGACGTGGACCCTGAGAGAGGAATTCCACTGAGGCCAGTTGGAAGACAGCCTGGCCGCTGAGTTGCCCAACCTTAGGGGAAGACCACCTTTCCACTCCATTCCTCTTCTGGCTCCCCATTGATCTGCTGAGAGCTACTTCCACCACTCAAAAAAACCTTGCACATATTCTCCAAGCCCACCTGTGATCCAGTATTTCCAGTACACGGAGACAAGAACCCTTCAATACAGAAAGTTCTATGTCCTTGCGAAAAGGCAGAGGGTCTAACTGAGCTGATTAACACAAGCCACCTGCAGACACAAAACTGGAAGAGCACACTGTAACACACCCGTTCTGGGGCTTCCGGAGCTGTAAAAGATCAACCCTAAATGCTGTGGTGGCTTGGAGTCCAAAGATGCTCCCACAACCAGCCCATCTGCATGCTCCCCCAGGGGTTTGAGCAGCTGGGCAGGAGAGAAAGGAGCCACACCCCGACACACACCCTGCAAGGGAGATAAAGGAAGACTCCTCCTGTGTCACTAACATAACCACTAAGCAAAAGAAAATAAAATTAAGAGTTATAGCCAATAAGTCAATAAAGGAGATAAAATCATCAGATAATGAAAATTACTCAATACAAAAGAAGGCAGAAAAAGAAGAAACTGAATACAAACAAACAAAAATCAAGTATATGGAAAACAAACAGCAAGATAATACATTTCCATCCAACCCTATCAATAATCTCATTAAATGTAAATGATCTAAACATACCAATTAAAAGTCAGAGAAATGTTGATTGAATAAAAATGCCCATACCTAATAGATTACCTGAGCAATCAAAATTGAATTTTTAATGCTTAAATTTCAGATTTCTTTCTACAAAGAAAACTACTGCCCCGATGGCTTCTCTGGTGAATTCTTCAAAATTAAAAAAAAAAAAAAAAAAAAAATGTCAATTCTACAAAAATTCCTTTAGACTTTGTAGAAATAATAATATATTTTATTAACCAAATATTTCTAAAATACTTTTATCTTGACATATGCAGGCCGGGCGTGGTGGCTCACACCTGAAATCCTAGTACTTTGGGAGGCAGAAGTGGGTGGATCACCTAACGTTGGGAGTTCAAGACCAGCCTGACCAACATGGAGAAACCCCGTCTCTATTAAAAATACAAAATTAACTGGGTGTGGTGGTACATGCCCGTAACCCCAGCTACTCAAGAGGCTGAGGCAGGAGAATCGTTTGAACCCAGGAGGCAGAGGTTTCTGTGAGCCGAGATCACACCATTGCACTCCAGCCTGGGCAACAGGAGCAAAACCCTGTCTCCAAAAAAAAATAAAATAAAATAAAATAAAAAATTAAGGATTCTTTTTGTGTGTGTGGCTATAATATTGTTCAGCAGACATCTAAATATTTTCTATATATTAGTTCATGAATATATTTCTAGTAAGAGTCATTTTAAGTGAAAAACTCACAAATTTACGTATTATATTTAAATAGCCACATGCTGAGAGGCAGTATAGACTAATGGCTAAGAACCCATTGTCTCAAGCTAGATCGCCTGGTTTCTAAGCCACCTTCAGAGTTTAGTAACTGATGCCCCTTGGCCTCGATTTTCTTTCTGTAAAATCAAGATCAATAACAGTACCTACTTCATAGATCACAGTGTACATTAAGCAAGTTAAATATATAAGCCACAAGACTAATATTTGTCTCATAACAAGCTTGTATTAGTATACATTATTATATTTATCCATTAATACAAAGTATTTCTTCCCTGAGGACTCTTATTTACAAAAACAACAACACTAACCAGAAAAGCCCTCAGAAGCTAATTTAAAAACAAAAGACAATAATTGTTTCTTCAAATTTTCTGTATAAGTAAAGGAAAGTTGAAACACAGTGTATTATACATATTTTTATATATCTTTAATTTTTTCTATTCCTCCAAACCATTTCCAAACAAAATCTGCCTATATAGTTCTAGATTTTTTTCGTTTTCTCATTCTTTCCTAGAAATTTTTTTTAGAAAGATTACATGAATAGTTTGTTATTTCCATCTTACCCAGTACAGAAAATTCTAACAGAACAGGTCCTTAAAAGTTCAAAGAATAATTTGGCCAAATCTTGTTTGAACTTTTTGGCCCCAGGAAAGAATGACACTGCCAATCCTATAGGAAGTTTATTAACCACTTTCTGTGCTAGACTACAACACAGCTTACATTTGTGTGTGATGACATGGCTTGCATTATTTCAAAGCCCAGGCTTTGTATATTTTAAAGTACATTTAAATGCTTTTTGTGCTATCAAATAGAAGAGATGGATAGGAGTAAGAAAAATTTTTTTCTTATCTCTGTTGTTGACATTTTAAGTGTTCTGAGTTTGGTGGATTTTTGAATATGACATTATGAGGTTCATTTAGCTATTTGAAATGGTAATTAGGAAACTGGAAGTTGTACCAAATCATGTTACTTAACTTTAATTATAATTCTCACTGTCTCAACTGATAAGTTATTAGACTAAAATATTCCTTGAAATACAAAATGGAAAATACTTACTACTCTAATCTGCTCTTCATATTCCCAACTTGTCATTTTGGGGGAGGTGGAATTATTTTAAGAGCATCAACGGAGTTAGGGATGTAAAAGACTGGAAAATTAAAATTGGGGCACATGACAGCTAAGATGAGCAGTCCCAGAAAAAATTTCATTTCAAATATTACTTCTTGCAAAGTAATTGTGTAAGGAAAACATTGAATCTCAACAAAGAGATTAATTTTACACTCAGCTGTAATTCAGGTTCACTCTAAAATACAAGGGCAATTGCCACCAATCAGGATAAAGATTAGAGAATAAAAGACCCAGGCCAGAGGCAGTGGCTCACGCCTGTACTCCCAGCACTTTGGGAGGCTGAAGCAGGTGGATTGCCTGAGGTCAAGAGATCCATACCATCCTGGCCAACATGGTGAAACCCCGTGTCTACTAAAAATATAAAAATTAGCTGGGCGTGGTGGTACGTCTGTAGTCCCAGCTACTCGGGAGACTGAGGCAGGAGAATCGCTTGAACCCGGCAGGCGGAGGTTGCAGTGAGCCAATAGTGCGCCACTGCCCTCCAGCCTGGGCGACACAGCAAGACTACGTTCCACCCCACCCCTCCGCCAAAAAAGAAAAAGAAGAATCAGAGAGTGGTGTTAATAGTTACTACAGAAATGAATTATGACTTTAAAAAGTCATCATTTTAAAACTTTAAAACTTTCATAACTTTACAAAGGCAGAGTTTCTGGAAAAACGAGGAAGATAAGAAGTTACTATGTGAAAATTTCACTGGACTGTCTCTTTTATCTCTCCCTCAGCACCAAAGAATAATCTACTCTATACAATTTCAGATTATATTTAAGCAGAAATGATTGTTGGATTGGTAAATGCCATTTCATAGTTGGAAAACAAATCTATTTCATAATTGAATAAAACCAGCCATTTATTTATTTAATCTCTAGAGGAGGTATCACAAACAAAGTTTTCGAAAATTAAATTAAAAAATTAACAGTTGGTGGGATCTGGAATGTGGGGAAAAGAGAGATCAGCCTGTTACTGTGTCTGTATAGAAAGAAGTAGACATAAGAGACTCCATTTGGTTCTGTATTTGAGATGCTGTTAATCTGTGACCCTACCCCCAACCTTGTCCTTGCAAGAGACATGTGCTGTGGTGACTCAAGGTTTAATGGATTTTGGGCTGTGCAGGATGTGTCTTTGTTAAACAAGTGCCTGAAGGCAGCTTGCTGGTTAAAAATCCTGCCAGTCCCTGGCCAATGGAACATCTCGGTGTGAGACGCAATTGTATGCTCTGTTTACTGAGATAGGAGGAAACTGCCTTATGGCAGGCATAAGGTGGGACTTGCTGGCGGGACTTGCTGGCGGGACTTGCTGGCGCAATGCTGCTAAAAAGTTTATGGAGATGTTTGCATATGCATATCAAGGCACAGCATTTTCCTTTGAACTTATTCACGTCACAGAGATCTTTATCCATATGTCTTACTACTAATTTTCTCCCTACAATGATCCTATTGTCCTGCCACTCCCTTATCTTTAAGATGGTAAAGATAATTATCAATAAATACTAAGGGAACTCAGAGACAAGTGCCAGCGTGGGTCCTCTGTATGCTGAGCCCCGGTCCCCTGGGCCCACTTTTTTCTTTCTCTATACTTTGTCTCTGTGTCTCATTTTTTTTTCTCAAGTCTCTCGTTCCACCTAACAAGAAACGCCCACAGGTGTGGAGGAGTAGGCCACCCCTTCATGGAATATTGTCTACTATTTGTTATATATGAGGTGTCAAAAATTAATACAAACCAATGAGAAAAAACAACAAGAAAACTGCTGATTTGAGGAATAAATGAAAAGAAAATTATATTTTCATATCTATACAATTTTATATAGTCATTGTAATTCTTTTAAGAGTCATGCACCCATTTTGGTTATCTCCTCAGAAAAATTCAATTTGTTTGTGCATCCAAACATTTGCATGAAACTTTAGGGATCTTTGCATATTAATAAACTTTAGGTTAAAAAGTTCTTGTTTTATTTAAATGAGATGAAGGTGTGTTTCTACCTTCATCAGGGACAATGAATTAGCCCAATTCTCTGAAGATAGAGTGTCATGACTGTATAAAGCTAAATTCATTGCAATCTGCACTTTGTGATATTTCTGTTGATATATAATAGATCAGTCTTTTAGACTGATCTGTACATTATTTTACTTTAATTCACTTGCATAAAACTACCTGGAATGTTACTGTGAGGGCAGTGTTATTACTAGAGTAAGGTCTGCTGCCCAGAAATTTTATAAAATTTTATGGAGAACCACGTGGTTCTCTTTTCTTCATATTAAAGTATGATGTGGCAGTCTGAGAATTTGTGTTAATAGATCGTAGTACATTTGCCTGGGTCTTCTACAGCAATCAGAAGTTGTATTACATCTAGTAAAAAAAAAAGTTTTAAAAATTAGTTACAATTTTAAATATAGCCCTTTTTAGACACTTTAATATGTTGTCAATTTTCTCCTCTGGACTCTGCAATGCAGCCACATAATACTGTTTGTTATGTGCTTTGCAGTCAAAATATAATCCTGGTAAAACTGCAGCAATGACAGCTGTGATACCTACAGCATCGGATCAGAGCTAAACAGTATAAATTTTAGTTGATCCTTGGCACTCTCTTGTTTTTCCATAACCTTTGCAGCATTTTTTCTTTCTGTGTGTTGCTCTATGTGACCCATTTTTTTCAAAAATCAGTTTTAGATATGTTTAGAAAAATAAAGCATAAAATATTTATAAAAACAGCTCATGAAACCTTTTAATTTTTGGACAGTGTTATCAAACTAAAATTACTTTTTGACCTATTCATTGACAGCATTCAAAAAGGATGATTTGAGAATTGAGAAAAAAACAAAATTTGCAAAAAGTATAACCTAGGAGAAAGTAAAGAGAATAAAACGTGTTTAACATATTGCATTAGGTTTGCAGAATAAAATTTTCAAAGAAGAAAATGATAGGAAACAATATAAAAGTATTGAAGTATACAGTAATTTATAACTTTTACACCATTGTAACTGTAGCCCACTATTATGCTCGCTGGCTCTGCCAATACAAAGGTTGCTTTTCAAAATGTACATTCTTTTTTGTTTCAGTCCAACAAAAGTACTGGCTGTTCCAAATAGTTCTAGAAAATATAGATGTTCAGGTAACATATAAAAAAGTAGGTAAAATTAGTTACTGTCTGTAAACACAAATTAAAATATATCAGCACACCATATAAATGATCTATACATTTTTAGTGAAATCTTAAATATAAAACTTCAATTAAATGCCTGAGTATTTTGAATCTGTCAAGGTATTAAACCCTGCAACTGTATGTCATAGACTGCATTGTTTATTTCAGATTTCACTATAATGAGGATAATGATGTGAAAGCATTAAAGAAAGTTACTTTGAAATAGAAAATGTATACAGTAGCTTTATGTTTACCTGTGAAATCTCATTTCTAACACCCTTTTTCAGTAACTCTGCAAAATAGAAAAAGCAACAGCTCATGAGGCACATTTTCCATCATCTTGAAATGCCCTTTACCCTAGTAATTTACTTTCTAGCTCTGCATGCATTTTAAATAACTACTTTGCTAAAACGTGAAAGATGTTAAAAAGTAAAATGAACATATCATGCACTAAAGAAGAATGTGGAGGGAAATTGAGGTCATTTAAATTATTGGTAAGAGGCTTATAACTCATAATGGTGATCATGACAATGAAAAGATGGCAAGGAAACTGGCAGGCAATCATGGACAAGGTGATTGTATAGGAATGATGTCATTTCCCTGATTGGGCAACATAAACCCTGAGGAAACCCTTGTCATTACTATAAGTTATATTTTCCAATGTCAAGTCAAAACACAAACCAATTATAAATTATCATAACAAGTGGTCGGTAAAAGCAAATTAAAATAATAAGACTTTAATTGTTCAAAGATTTTTTCTAAATTAATCCTTTTGATATCAAAGTACACAAGTTACATTTTCAGAGAATTTGAATTGCCTAAATTCAACACTTCAGATGAAATTTAACTTATCATCTCCATTCTAAATTATAGCAGAATTTTTACTTCTTCCTTTCAAAGACTACTATTTTTACTTCCGCCCCAGTAGACTTACATGGTTTAATATTTATCACAGTGGTGTTTGAGCTTAAGAGAGCTCTATGCTGTAACTGTGGAAAATAAATAATAAAAATGATTGTAGGACATACTGTGAAAAAGGATATTTTATTAACTTGGATTAAACCAGTTTCTCACTGGAGTTCAAGCCACAGTATCAAATAATCACCCCAAAATACCTGCCTGAATAAAATAATTCCAATAAATGTTATAGTACAAGCCACTTAAAATTGAAACAGAGTATGTTAAGCAGTTTTCTTAAGGTGTTAGAATAAAACTTCAATAATATCAGAAACAGAAATGTAGAAGATGCATAAGGAACTTACTGGATTTTATGGTTTCATTATTATGTTTTTTATTACTTCTGATAAATAGGCTTGCTTCATCTGAATGCAAAGTACTCTATAACCTGGCATTTTTAAAGTTTTTTTTTTTTTTTTTTTTTTGGCATGGGAGTATCACAGGAAACTCAAAGGTAAATTTAATCACAGTAATTATATTAACTAAAATTTTTGATGCATCATGTTTTGATAGGGTATTTTCATATTTATTTGTTTTTCATTTATATGTGTGTTATAGAATACAATTATGAATCTTTTGGAAAATAAATGGAAGAAATAAATCCAATAGCATTGTTTACACAACTTTTTGCTGCTATAATCTGGAATAAATATTAGGCAATTGTTATCATCACGGCCTACCATAAGTTTAGAATTCTAAACATATAATCTTTCTGTCCATTATTAAAGAACAGTTACTATATTTCATTAAATTTTCCTTTATATGTAATGTATGTTTTTGTATATGGATAATAATTTCTTAATTTTAAATATAATATAGGTTCAAATTTCAAAGAGTTCTGAGTGCTGAAATGAATCTGAAAACATTTTTAAAAATTATTTATATGTATATCACAGATTTGGAGACTGCTGTCCTATTTTCAGCCACTTACATTTATCCAAGTTCTCTGCATTTATATTCTTTAATCCTTTTGTAGTGAATTTGTACCTCCATTCCTTAATCATATTTAAAATCTTTTCATAATTCCCTCCAATTTGTCTGTTCCTGAATCTGCATTTGCAATCAACATCAAATTCAAGTATAACAAATTTCTTATATCACAAACCCAGCACAAGTTTTTCATTTATTGGATTGGTTTTTATCATTGCCTTTGAAAAGTCTCTCCAAAATACTGTCCACTCTGGTTACTTAGGCTTCTTTCGATATTTTTACTTACCAGGTATTTCCATTTACTGCCTATCTTTGCTTCCAAAAAGATGGTTTTTATTTCAGCCTTAAGACTAATCATTTTAACTGCACTTTATATATTTATACTGTTATCTAACTATTTATTAGTTTAGTAGTATTGCAGATTTTTGCTCTGATTATTTTTCCTACTCTCTCCTTCTAAAGTGGAAGACAATTTTTAAAATCCTATACACATTACTTTTTTAATCAGTTGAAAAATATTTTTTCTCAGCGTTACTGATATCACATCCAATTTTTTTCTAGGATTCTCTAAGTTACAGTGCTAAGAAACCTGTTTTAAACTTGTCCAGGCATGGCTGTGAGTTAAGGAATTCCTTCAGGCAAGGCAAAATACTGGCTGACTTAGATGACAGTACTGTTTTCCTGATCTTACTGTTTAATTCAAAGCAGATAAGAGAAAAATAAAGACCCTAACTATCTCCATCTATATCATTTAGTTTTAACTGCATAGGAAACAACTGCAAAACCAGTGGCAAAAAACAATAAAGAATTATTAGGTAATGATGTGGGTTGGAAATTTGTCCTGGGATCTGCTGGACCTTGCTTTGCTGCTCTTGCCTTGGCTCACTTGTGCAGCGCCACTCTGCTTGGAACTTTCCGATAAGTTAGCAGACGGCTTGGGCATTCAGGAAACTGAGGCATGAGTATCCAAAAGCAATGAGAAAGGACATCTACCAATGAGCAAGCACTGCCAATGCCTCTTGCTGTCATGTTTAGAAATCTCTTATTATATAAGCCAAAACAAGTTACATGGTCGAGATTTGAGATGGGGAGCTAAACTCCACTCCTTGCTGGGAAGAGTGAAAAAGTCATGTTACAGAGGGCTAAATCCTAATGAATAGTAAATAATAATTTATTAAATTGTCTTTGCCTCTAACTTTTTTTTAACGTCTCTTTATTAGTCACCATCAATTTAGAGGGTGGTATCTTTCTTTAGTAATTCAGTGGAATTATTTCTGAGACTTCTCTTTGAACATACAGTATTTTCTAAATTTACAAGAAGTTAAAAGAATTCCTTAATTGGGAATATACCAATTAAGAAATTCTTAACATACACTAAAAATGCTCTCTATGCAAAAATGGTTTGAAATTATAGCCCTGACAATATTATAAATGTATTTAATTCATGTTATCCCTATAGGATTACCAAGTCAGAGCACTGCTTTCTATTTTCATCACAAAAAGAATAAAATGCATAATAATTTGTATCATTGAAATGTTTTTATTGACATATATCAGTTTTGTGAATGGGAATTTTATGTAACTCAAAACTGCATACTAGAAAATGTCCTACTTACATTTTAAAAAGATATTGTGACTGCCTTTAAAATTATGGGGATGAATAAGGGAGGATCAGCACCCGTGTATCTAAGAGGTTGTTTTTTGGCAGGAGCTTCAATCAGTAACAAATATTGAAAGAAATAGCATCAGGTTCTCTCTAATTATCATGCTATCACAATTAGAAAGCTTACAAAGTGTCATTAGCCCTTACAATATGTCTGATTTTTTTTTTACCCCAAACACAACAGCGTAAAGTCAGTTAGGTTATTAGATAAGTGATTTATGATACAAACCCCTTCCATCCACAGGAAACATGTTGAAGTGAATTGAAAAAAGAAACTACTGTTTATATGCTAAATGTTCAAAAATGTAATGTATGTTTAGTAATCCATCTCACTGACTTAATAACTGGTTTATATTTGGAAATGATTCATCTAGTATCTTTATGTCATAATTGTACATGAGGTATACCTTCGTGCAAAATTGAACAATAATAAAGCAAAGAGTTTTATTTCTTTTATGTTCCTAAAATTCAAAACTTGACAATATGTGAATGAGAAGATTCAACAAATATATGCATACCTTTTGTTGAATATATATACTTTTTCATATATATCATGTTGAATATAATATATATGATATATTTATGATAAATTAAAGGTAATAATACCTTCCGTGTTGAAAATTGTGATTTTTTTATTGACCCCATTTGTAATTGATATAGGAAAAGTTCACCATATATTATTTTCCTCTGAATGTACATATATAATTATTTTTTGATTTAGAGTGAACATAAAATAACAGCTAACTTTATGAAATTGGTTGCTCTAAATTTACTTTATTTTTAAGAAAAAGTCAAACATGTAGCATAAAATACATATATAAGTATGTGTTAGAGAAATAATGAGTAAGTAGAATACCTAAAGGATAGAATATACTTAGCATAAGTGCAATTCTCTTGCTATTTTTCATAAGCACATGCCATCTTTCTTAGAGACCAAACAGATGAAGCTAGAATTTGTGTTCTTAACTCTTTGAATATGCTAGTTTCATCTCCCTTTTCCCTTCTGACAAAACATGTGCAACTACTATGAAAAGAAATGATTATCTAGATCAAGAAAGGTAGCTCATGGTCTTTTCAGAAGCCAATGGATATAATTTTTTAACTCCTCACATTAGAGTTTATGTTAAAGTAGATAATTTTTCTTAATATTTTATACAAAAAGAAAATTCTATATCTCAGAGAGAACATAATTTTCTAAACTTACAGATGTAACTAAAAAATAAATCATAAAATACAATTACACAAGAAATAAAAATTGGAAATTATTCAAATAAACAAAAATATCAATAGCTTTCAATATGCCAATATGTGAGAGTTCTCAGACTAATAATTTCTTATTGTAATGGAACATTTCAGGTGAGCCTAGATTATCATTATCTCTGCTGTCAACCTTTTTTTTTTTTTTTCCTGCAAGTTCATGTCATTTTCCTTGACAATACAAATAAAATTCTAACATGAATAACTAGAATTCACATGCTCTGAAATAAACTCTGGTGTGATTAGTAATAACTTTTAATCATAACATAAATATCCTCTGGGTTTTAAGTTATAACGCAAAATTTATTTCAAAAGTTCTGTAATCAGACATTAAAACAGCTGTTTAGAATTTCATGTACTTTTAACTTTCACAGTTGTGATATTATTCCTATATGTCTGGTTAATTGAGATCATTGACAATTATGATATATGAAAATCCCACTTGAAATAATAATGTGGTTTCAATTTTTTTTGAGATGGAGTCTCACCATGTTGCCCAGGTTGGAGTGCAGTGGTGTGATCTCGGCTCACTGCAAACTCTGCTTCCTGGGTTCAAGCGATTCTCCTGCCTCAGCCTCCTGATAAACTGGGATTACAGGCGCCTGCCACCATGCCTGTCTAAGTTTGTGTATTTTTAGTAGAGGCGGGGGATTCACTATGTTGGCCAGACTGATCTCGAACACCTGACCTCGTGATCCACCCGCTTCGGCCTCCCAAAGTGCTGGGATTACAGACATGAGCCACTGGGCCTGGCCTTGAAATTTGTTTCAAATGTAGTTTTTTTCTTAGAGAAGTAACTATGTGGCATGCTTTTATCATATGTTTTAAATCTGATTTAAACAAACATATAAGAAAAAAACTAAAGATAAATAGTGAAAGCATTATTAGACCTAGACTGCGACATTTTTAATTATCTAGAGAAAAGTGAAAATTGTCTCATTGACTTGTTACAACAAATACACAGCAGGTTTATCTAAAGGAGTTTAAAATATACAGAGACTAAATAACCTACACACTATAGACAATGATGACTATTGAAATAATCTTTTGAAAGATCATTCATATTCTTTTATTGCCTGAAGTTTACATTCTCTACCATTTAATATCAACTCAAGAAACTGATTTTTAAAAACGTGTTTCTAACTTTACCTCTTGGCCATATTTACCTCACCTTTTCAAAGACCTCTTGGTAGGAATCTAAGGAATGGGATATGCTATACAATTATTCATTTAACATGGTTTCCGGTTCTACGCTGGTCTCAGTTCCAAAAAAAACCTATTTCCAATATTATGTAATGGAAGTTATTTTTCCAAAATAGTTGGTCATAACAATACAAATAAAGAGTATAAGTAGTATTATAGTTATCTATTGGTATACACTTGGGGTTGGTTCAAAGATCCCCCACACATACTCAAATCTGCACACGTATACTCATCCCCCATGTATACCTAACTTTGCACATACTCAAATTCTGCATCAGCCTTAGGAGACTGCATGGAGGAAAGGTGGCCCTCTGTAAATGCAGGTTTGCATCCCGCAAATACTGTATTTTTGGATGGCCTTTGGCTAAAAAACCATGAATGTGTAAGTGGACCGGCACAGTTCAAACCATTATTGTTCAGGGGTCAACTATATCTGGTTAATTGAGACCAATGACATTTGCCCTATGATATGAAAAAATTTTGTACTACTATGGGTGTAAAACGTTTATGTTAAAATTATATAGTGACTTTAATGTTACTTTTATCTCTATAATTTAGTGAATATATTATTCTAATATCTTTATGAAAAATAGAACCAAGAATGCCCATTTTCGTGATGTTTTAAACCATATTTCCTAATCTAAATATTTTGAACAACACATTTACAGTTCAGAATGCCAACAGGATAACTGGAATAATTGCATAATGTCCTTAGTCACTGGACAAGTTGTAAATTTTTTTTGTGAAATGTGTCAATAATGTGCTTCTAAAAATTTGTATAATTATACATTCCTAAGTATAAAGGCAACCTGTATATATACCTTATATATTAAAATGGATCCATGCATTTAAAAGAGAACTATATATCAATAGTAAACCATGAAACAAAAGCAAATAACAGGATTAAGTTTGATGTGACATATACTTTACAAGGGATTCAAAATGATGTTTACCATGGAGTCTTTATATCCTTAAGTACTCCCATCCCTCTATGTTACTCATTAAAAATGTATTTCATATGACCAGAAGCAATTTTAAATAACCTCACAAGACTAAGGTTGTGAGGTTCAGTGGCATGATTTTAATTGCTTTAATTCAGAGATAAGTCCTATTTCCTAGGAGGGTACTTGTTTCTATTACTTGATAAAAATGATAAATCTCTTCTATTAATTTGTATCATTGCAAGCAGCTATTTTATCAGATAATGTATCAACATATTATATGCTGTGCAACACAATCCTGGAGGCAAAAAAGAGTGAAAACCTTTATTTAGCAAATTTCGTTCTTGCTCTGACTTTCACAGTAATATGTGACTTAAATAATCTTGTTCATCATCAAAACCCTTTGGCAAAACAGTAACTAAATCTCAATACCTTCAGAAACAAGATTTTCTATTCATCATGTTTAAAGAAAATAAGAATGAAATCAGAGAAATAGATTTAAAACATGGAACTCTTGGCAGTAAAAGAAAATGCTTAGGAACCTAAGTTTCTGATATTGTTAAAGCTACATGTCAAATCATAAGACTCTGGAAAAAATCCACGATAATTTTTGGAATCTTGTCTACAGAATAAAAATAGAAGTTCAAAAAATGGTAATAATATAAGTAAACCTAGAAAATTTCAAGAAAAGTGGTAGGCAGTTGGTCTAAAAAGAAAAAAGCAGTAGAATATGGGAAAACTGTGATGGGAAGATATTCTATTTTCTAGAGTCTTTGGTGACATCCTAAAACTTTCCAAGATAATGGCCATGCCTCAAATGCCTAAAGGGCCAGAGAAAATACATAAATGAATGAATCCATCCAGATGTAAGAGAGAACCATGGTATTTGTCTCTTGGCCTCAGAATCGACCCCATCGATAGTTGTGAGAAGAAACTGGAAAAATAACTTCTTTTCTCAAGGGAAACAGTTGTTACACTGCAAAAACATGCACCCATTGTAGTCATGTTTTCTGATTTGCCAATGGAATTTTGAAATATGGATTTTCATGTTGAATATTTTGATTTTCAATGCGAATAAAGTTTACCATGTATAGAAACATACCTTAAGATGGACAGTTCTTAACTTTTGGTTTACACACTAAAAGTGGTCTGGGAAGGATTACATGGGTTACTATGAGGTTTCCAAGAATTTCTTCTGATAAATTTTGTATAACATACTAAAATATACTATCTGAAAGTTACTCAACTCTTTGGCTAGGAGAAATTGTTTTGGTTCAATTAAAGTAGAAATGTTGGATTCTTTAGGTTTTCCAAAATAAAGTTTAGTTAGTGACTTTGTGTGTGTGTGTGTGTGTGTCTAGAGAAGAGAGAGAAATCAGTATTGCAATGATACATATTTCTCTTATAAGTGTTTATCTGATGAATTATGGTGATATACATAAGATTCTAGTTCTTTTTTTCTCTAGAAGATAGACAATGATAGATATGAAATAGTAATTCCTGGGAAATGTCAATAAGCAATACAATAATACCTGTTCTCATAAAACAGGGCAAAATTGCATTTAAAACAAATGACTGAAGACAAGTTGATGATGCTATCTTTTTCTGTCTTGGGATTAATATTCTAGAACACTTATTCTATTTGAAAATAACAAAATTAAATTTCCTAAGAAAAAGTCCACTATGTTCTCTATAATCTATTAAACTTACATAATTGGAATTCCACTGTAAGTTATTATTCAGAGGTTTGTCCTATGCCAAGTCAATATTTGAATGAAGACATTTGCACAAAGGGTTGGGTCATGTGTTACACGGTATTCACTAAAATTAAAGCTCCACCGAAGCAGAGATCCTATTTCCTGAGAGAATTATAGGATCCTGTTTTAATGAAACCTCAATGATACCTCTTAATAGAATTAAAATAATACTAACTAGTGAGATCGCAGTACTATATTTAGCAGGAATTAATATATAGTTTTTAATGTCTGTGCTACTCACACAAGAGGATAGAAAGCTCTTGCCAATGGAACAGAGTATATGTTTTATTCATGTTTCACTGTAGTAGTGTCTACCCAGCACAGAGTGTCCACCAGGTTGTGTGTGTTCAGATATGTGCAAATGGAACAAAGACATGAACCTGAGTGAAAAATGGAGTCTGCAGATTACAGGATAACCCAATGCTAACTGGATGTGTGCATATTGATAGAAAGTAAAACTGCATTTCAATGTATTTTCTCAAGATTATTTATGAATTATCTTGAGTTCTACAAATTTTTAAATATTTAAATTCAATAATAATGTATTGAATATTAACTATATGCTAATTACTGTGCAAGACAGTTTGGTAAAGAATACAAAATCAAAAGACGGGAAAAATCATTGCTATTTCTGACTCCACCAGCTTTTTGGCTGTTGAAGTCCTAAGAGTTAAATTACGTAAACCTGAACTTAATCAGATATGGAATGTGGGTTCTAAGCTCTCTCTCAGAAAAGTGTACGCTTGATTTTGAAATAGAAATGTTGTTTCTGTAATCTTGTAAAGGTGTTTAGACATATGTACTAATCCTTATTACACAAAATAAAATTTACAATTTTATTTTATTTTATTTTATTTTATTTTATTTATTTATTTATTTTTTTTGAGACGGAGTCTCGCTCTGTCACCCAGGCTGGAGTGCAGTGGCCGGATCTCAGCTCACTGCAAGCTCCGCCTCCCAGGTTTACGCCATTCTCCTGCCTCAGCCTCCCGAGTAACTGGGACTACAGGCGCCTGCCACCTCGCCCAGCTAAGTTTTTGTATTTTTAGTAGAGACGGGGTTTCACTGTGTTAGCCAGGATGGTCTCGATCTCCTGACCTCGTGATCCGCCCGTCTCGGCCTCCCAAAGTGCTGGGATTACAGGCTTGAGCCACCGCGCCCGGCCAAAATTTACAATTTTAAGTTTTAATTCTCAAAATAAATATTTTAAACAATAAAAGGCTTTTGGCATACAGAACTTCTTACCTGTTAAGTAGGAATCAGAAATTGCTGGAGGAAGGAATTAACTTCATCTTTAAAGATTATTAGATTTCAGTGAGAGCACATGTGAGGAAAGGCATTATACAAGGAAGAAATAATGTGAGAATGAGTACAGGGAACATAACATTACTTGGCATATTTGCAAGTCTATAAAAAGGAATTCAAAAGTCCTAAGCATTAAACATATTACATTGTCTCCCATTAAACATACATGAAAGAAAATAATAACCTTAAAATAAGTCTAAACATGTCCAAAAATTTCGATAATAAACCTGATACTCGTCAAATGTAAATTATCAGCTGCTATGATGATGTCCTAAATATATGCTTACATTTGACTATTTGATACTCCAGAACTGCATATTTGTGGTGGACTAATCACAGAGTTGAAACTGCTGGATGAGTTTTATAAGTATACACTGTGGATCTTTTATAAATAAGACTCTAGTTATTACTACAAGGAAAGGGACCAGAAGTCTCAGGGGAAGAAACAGATTTAAAGAATTGGAAATGGATGTCCAAAGCATGCATTACATCAGAAGCATTCCACTACCAGAGCTATTGATTTATTTTTTCAAACTTCTAGTAGATGAAAAGTATCTCTGTCCCTGGATTCATCAATTTCACATTTGAGGGTGAAAATGCACAACTTGAACTAGAGGAAAAACTGGAAGATATATGTATACCACCAAAATATGACCTTAATGATGGCAAATACATTATACATTACTAAAACAGAAATTCTAATCATGGTAAAGCTAATCGATTCACTTTTTCTTACTGGGATGCTAATGTTTTGTTAAATGTGAACTTACTAAATTTAGTTATACTTGATTATAATACTGCTGCAGTTGGCTTATATACATACATGCTACTATCTTTCAGTTCATTCAAACTTCTTTCTCCCTTAACAAACAACAATGGTTCATGTAGCTCTGGGTTTTCGACAAGTCCGTGAGTGATTCCTTACTTTAAAGACACTCCTTATGATCTGAATTAGAAACATAGGATGCACTTGTAAGAAAGCCTTCATTCCTTACACACATGGAGTAACTGCAATTATTTGTTGATAACTTCAATGAACATTTTTAAAACTTTATTTTTAATTGACAATAATTATATATGTATGGGGCATAAAGTAATGTTTTGATCTATGTATACATCATGGAAAGACAGGCTTGTTAACATATTAGTCAACTCACGATTTTCCTTTTTCGTGATGAGAACAATAAAAATGTATTATTTTAGTAATTTTGAAATATACAATGAAGTATTTATTCACAATCACCAAGATAAGAAAGCAAACTAAGTGTCCATCAATGAATGAATGGATAAAGAAAATGTCATACATACACATAATGGGATACTATCAGCCTTAAAAAAGAAGAAAATTCTGCCATTTGCGACATGAATGGTATTGGAGGACGTTATGCTAAGTGAAATAAGCCAGGTAAAGAAAGACAAATACTGTATGATCTCACTTGTATGAGGAATCAAAAAAAGTTGATCTCATAGAAACCGTGGAAAGGTGGTTACAGTTACACATAGCCTCGATGAAATTTTTCTTTAGGAAATATTATTTTAATCAACACCTGATGGATGAATAAAAACTAACTTGATGAAAATTCAGAGGAGATAAACATTCTAAATACAGGAAAGGGCATATACAAAGACATCGTGACCGCATGTTCTCACTCATAGGTGGGAACTGAACAATGAGATCACTTGGACTCCGGAAGGGGAACATCACACACCGGGGCCTATCATGGGGAGGGGGGAGGGGGGAGGGATTGCACTGGGAGTTATACCTGATGTAAATGACGAGTTGATGGGTGCAGCACACCAACATGGCACAAGTATACATATGTAACAAACCTGCACGTTATGCACATGTACCCTACAACTTAAAGTATAATAATAATAAATAAATTTAAAAAAAATATTGGATCAAAGGTAGAAAGAGAAATGGTAGCAAACAATAAAACATTCCTATAATTAAAAAAAAAAAAAAAAAAAAAACAAAGACATCGTGGTAGAGAAGGAGCACAGTTCACTCCAATAACTGAAAAAAAAAAATGCCTGTTTGGCAACAGTATAGACAGAAAACGGCAGAAAAAGAGAAATTAACTGGGCTGGTAGATTCACTGCAATTGCACAAGTATGGGTAGTACCATTTACTACACTGAACATGATAATATGATTGTTGCTCTCTGGATATGGTACATGCATTCTCCTGCATAGCTGCAATTCAGGAGATGTATACCTTCCTGAGATTTCTCCACGTTGTTGTTTTGTTTTGTTTGCTCCCTATCACCGACAAATACATTCCAGAATATTGGATTTACAAACATGAGAAAAGTTTCCAGGATATCAAGAAGTTATTGGTTCTATCACTTATCATTGCTTCCGGACACTGAGGGCTTGTCGTTGGGTATAGGAATTGTGTTTAACTCAAAATGCCGCTTTTCCTTAAGGACTGTTGCTTACTTACAGAACAGGACTGCCAAGCAGTGACAGGCGTTTTTTTCAGCATGAGCCAAAAATTTCACAAAAAATCTCTGACTATATATATATTTATTTTTATGGTGGACAAACTTCTAAGATTAGGTCTAGATATTTCCCAACTATGTTCTTATCCTCATAATCTTTAGCTCCAGGCAAAACCTTGGCAATTCAGCGTTGAATGCTTCAGCTTTACATCATCCAAAAGGTTAGAATTCACCCTGTATAATAGTTTAAATATAAACTTCACATAACATATAGAGAATTTTTTTTTCTGAAAGATATCAAAACCTCTGTTAAGTTTCTATGTTGATTCAGAAGTATCATTCCCAAGAGAGCTACCATCATTTCCAATTATATTTTTCTTTTCAAATTCATTTCCAGCTCAAACATCTGTGTTGCAGTAGGAGTTGTGTAGAAATTACCTAATTTTTTTATATCACCTTTATCTAGCTCTGATATTGATACAGGATACTACATAATTCAAACAAAACTTGTTGAGTAGATGAATACATGAAAGAATGAATAATACTATTATTATTATTATTATTATTATTATTATTATTATTTGAATAGATATTATGACCATGGCATTATGCTGGGTTTGATTATGTAAATGTGACTCACCTGATTTCTTCTTCTGAGATGCTTACAGTTTATTGGTAGGGACAGAAACATTAGCAACCATTTTCAGTACAATTTGATGAGTATAATAAACCACTCGATAGGGGTGCCTGGATATACTTAGTTCCACCTAGAAGAAGGACAAGCAGACTGACAATAAATACATACAAAGAAATAACAGTGACTAGGATGGATCTTGAAAGAGAAGTGGAATTTGGAAGGATAAAGTAAAGAAAAGAGCAGGAACAAAGGCAGGTCAGTAATATATATTAATGGAGAGAGCAAACAATGTACTCATATGCAGGCTTGAGGAAAGAGGACAGACTGTCAGGAGAATATAAAGTTCCATGTTTTACCCAACTCTAATGTTTTTAATAAGGGGCAGCTTTCTTTTCAGTTGAGTTTAAGGAAATTATAAAGTGTAAGAGTATAAGTGAAAGTATTTTTTGATCACCTATGATCCCAACATGAAAAAATAATGTCTATTAACGGTTTGAAATATTTTCAGGTTTTTGTGAGGAATATGTTCACATTACAAGGGTGTCCCTGGATGTACCTATAAATGTATATATAGAGATATTTTACCCATATTGAATTATACTATATATAATTATACTATGTATAATTCAATATCCTTCTTATCTTCCAAAATAATTCTAATTTCATTTCATTAAATATTCAAAATACAGTTTTAATACCATGACCTTCTATTATATGAAATGTTGTCATTTACTTAATTTAACTCATATTTAACCAACAAAATATATGTATTTTAAAAGTTACAAAATATGGCAGTAACAATTTTCCTTAGAAGTTTGTGAGAACTCAACAATAACACTTTCTGGCTTCCTGACCTACAATCTTCTTTGAGGCCTTTGATATGAAGCAAGGCATGAAGTGAATGTCACAGAGCTGTTGTCATAATGACCAAGACAGAAGGTAAGGAGGGGTTGTACTCCCGTATTGTACGATCGCTGGCATCATTTATTTCAGAAAACACTGGGAATTCTCCAAGGCCAGAAAATGAATAAAACAAAAATGATTCTTTGATTTCTGTTTCTGCTAAAGTGGACTCAACTGGTATTTTTAAGCCTTCTGGTATGATTTGGAGACTTAATCTTTAAAATGTGTATCCTTACTTGTGACAGATTATGCTAAGTAATTAGCAAGGAATGCTATGTGCATCAGAGTGCAGAGTTTAATATTAATTTTGTTTTGTTTGTTTTGATTGTCTTGAGTTCTTATAGCTATTGACTGAAATCATTTAGAAGTCGTATAATAAAAAGAAGGATTGGCTTCTGGAACCATGCTTATTCCCTGATCCGATAACCTGTCATATTTTATTTTACTAAAGGCTCAAACAAGTGCAAGGCAAAACACTAATACATGAAATATTTGTGTTTTTTTGCTAGTTTTTTCAGTTAAGAATAGAAAATTATTTTCATTCTGTAAATACAATTTTGACTGCAAACAACTTAGTTTAATTTTTTTTTTTTTTTTTTTTTTTTTTTTTTTTTTGCACAGTCTCACTCCGTTGCCCAGGCTGAAGTGCAGTGGCATGATCTCGGTTCACTTCACTGCAACTTCTGCCTCCCAGATTCAAGCAATTTTCCTGCCTCAGCCCCCCAAGTAGCTGGGACTACAGGCACACACCACACGCTTGACTAATTTTTTTTTTTTTATTTTCTTGTAGAAGCAGGATGTCACTATGCTGCCCAATCTGGTCTCGAACTCTTGAGCTCAAGTGATCTGCTTGGCTCGGCCTCCCAAAGTGCCAGGATTACAGGTGTGAGCCGCCGCACCTGGCTTTAGTTTAATATTAAACCCAGTTAAGCAAAACCTTTTTAGAGAAGGAATCTGGTAAGTCCTAAACACCCCCCTTATCATTTTATCTGTTAGCATTTGCTGCATTAAAAATCACTGCCAAAACTTAGTAGCCTAGAAAACCAGCCATTCATTACATTCATTACAACCAGCTCATGATGTTGTGGGTCAACTGTACAGTTACGTTATGGTCCAAGTTCAACTGGTTTCAACTAGAATTGCTCATGAATGTTTTCAACTGTGAATCAGCTTGCTGATTTTGGCTGGACTCTCCCATCTCTAAGGCTTGGCTGAGACAAAATGCTTACTCTGCTTTTCTGCATAAAAATATCTCAACCTGCAACAAACTAACCTTGGCTTGATGTTTACATGGAACTGAGAAAGGTCTCAAGAGAATAGGCTATTCACAAACTGAGCCAAACTTCCAGAGAGAGGAAAATAAACTCCATTTCTTGATGGGTGAAGCTGCAGGTACCACTGCAAAGTGCATGAATACAGAGGGCATGTTTGCTATCTGCCTGCAGCACTGAATCATATTTATATTTTACCTAAATATCCCTGATAATTCTTAAAGACAGTGATTATTTTAATATTCTCTTTTATCCAATTATCACGAGCAATGCACTGCATGTAGAAAGACAATATAATAAATTGTACAGTTAATATTATTTCCCTTTGGAAAAAAAGAGTAGGAATCATTTAGTCCAATTTTTCATAACCAGCAGCACATTTCTTCTACTTCTTTTGTTTAATACACTAGAAAAGATCACAAATATGACTAATACATTGTTTTACATCTCAGTATAGGGTCAGTCTTAAAGACATTTTCCATAACGAAGATACACAACCACCATATCACCAGAGTCTATTGTTTAATGCATTAAAGTTGGTTAGTTCCACCAATAGCAATCACCTTTACAATGTGCCAGAAGATTTTTTTTAATACTTTAAGTTCTGGGATACATGTGCAGAACGTGTAGGTTTGTTACATAGATATACACATGCCATGGTGGTTCACTGCACCCATCAACCTGTCATCTACATTAGATATTTTTCCTAATGTCATCCCTCCCCTAGCCCCCAACTCCCCAGCAGGCCCCAGTGTGTGATGTTGCCCTCCCTGTGTCCATGTGTTCTCACTGTTCAACTCCCACTTACCAGTGAAAACATGCGGTGTTTGGTTTTCTGTTCCTGCATTAGTTTGCTGAGAATGATGATTTCCAGTTTCATCCATGTCCCTGCCAAGGACATGAAATCATACTTTTTATGGCTGCATAGTATTCCATGGTGTATATGTGCCACATTTTATTTATCCAGTTTGTCATCGATGGGCATTTGGGTTAGTTCCAAGTCTTTCCTATTGTGAATAGTGCTGCAATAAATATACGTGTGCATGGGTCTTTAGAGTAGAATGATTTATAATCCTTTGGGTATGTACCCAGTAATAAGATTGCTGGCAAATGGTATTTCTGGTTCTAGATCCATGAGGAATCGCCACACTGTCTTCCACAATGGTTGAACTAATCTACACTCCCACTAACAGTGTAAAAGCATTCCTATTTCTCCACATCCTCTCCAGCATCTGTTGTTTCCTGACGTTTTTAATGATCACTATTCTAACTGGCATGAGATGGTATCTCATTGTGGTTTTGATTTGCATTTCCCTAATGACCAGTGATGATGAGCTTTTTTTCGTATGTTTGTTGGCTCCATAAATGTCTTCTTTTGAGAAGTGTCTGCTCATATCCCTTGCCCACTTTTTGATGGGGTTGTTTGTTTTTTTCTTGTAAATTTGTTTAAGTTCCTTTTAGATTCTGGATATTAGCCCTTTGTCAGATGGATAGATTGCAAAAATTTTCTCCCATTCTGTAGGTTGCCTGATCACTCTGATGATAGTTTCCTTTGCTGTGCAGAAGCTCTTTGGTTTAATTAGATCCCATTTGTCCATTTTGGCTTTTGTTGCCATTGCTTTTGGAGTTTTAGTCGTGAAGTCTTTGCCTATGCCTATGTCCTGAATAATATTGCCTAGGTTTTCTTCTAGAGTTTTTATGGCTTTAGATCTTACATGTAAGTCTTTAATCAATCCTGAGTAAATTTTTGCATAGGGTGTAAGGAAGGGGTTCTGTTTCAGTTTTCTGCATATGGCTAGCTAGTTTTCCCAACACCATTTGTTAAATAGAGAATCTTTTCCCCATCGCTTGTTTTTGTCATGTTTGTCAAAGATCAAATGGTTGTAGATGTGTAGCATTATTTCTGAGGCCTCTGTTCTGTTCCATTGGTTTATATATCTGTTTTGGTACCAGTACCATGCTGTTTTGGTTACTATAGCCTTGTAGTATAGTTTGAAGTCAAGTAGCATGATTCCTCCAGCTTTGTTCTTTTTGCTTAGGATTGTATTGGCTATACAGGCTCTTTTTTTGGTTCCATATGAAATTTAAAGGAGTTTTTTTCTAATTCTGTGAAGAAAGTCAATGGTAGCTTGATAGGGATAGCACTAAATCTATAAATTACCTTGGGCAGTATGGCCATTTTCATGATATTGATTCTTCCTATCCATGATTCTTCCTATCCATGAGAATGGAATGTTTTTTCATTTGTTTATGTCCTCTCTTAATTCCTTGAGCACTGGTTTGTAGTTCTCCTAGAAGAGGTCCTTCACATCCCTTGTAAGTTGGATTCCTAGGAATTTTATTCTCTTTGTAGCAATTGTGAATGGGAGTTCACTCATGATTTGGCTCTCTGTTTGTCTATTATTGATGTATAGGAATGCTTGTAATTTTTGCACATTGATTTTGTATCCTGAGACTTTGCTGAAGTTGTTTATCAGTTTAAGGACATTTGGGGCTGAGACAATGGGGTATTCTATGTATACAATCATGTCATCTGCAAACAGAGACAGTTTGACTTCCTCTCTTCCTATTTGAACACGCTTTATTTCTTTCTCTTGCCTGATTGCCCTGGCCAGAACTTCCAATACTATGTTGAATAGAAGTGGTGAGAGAGGGCATCCTTGTCTTGTGTCGGAATCAGTCCCAAAATGCATTGCACTTGGAGTCCTGAATCATCCAAAGTGGTTGTCCACCCTGATCAGATAAACAGCCAATGGCCACAGCCAGAAGCTAGCATGGCACCTGGCCCATGGTAGATGATGCCTTATAACTGGGTGTGGAATAAAGCTGGGGTGTGCCCATCCTGCTGAGGTATCCCGCCTGCAGGAGGAATCTCAGGGCACAGTGGAGTCTTGGTGAATCAGTGGAGGGGGATGGGGGCTCACAGAGGGCTCCAGTTAAGGTTGACCCAGGTATTTGTTTACACAGCTGGGACAAGAGAAACTGAGCTGACCCAGGTCTCATGAAAATTCAATGAGGGCAAAGCTGCCCCTGAAAATACCAACATTTTGCATTGTTAAGAACCACATCATAAATGCCTCAACTAGCTTTAGATGAAGGGATCTAAGGGAATGCTTCAAGCTTTTGTCCATTCAGTATGATATTGGCTGTGGGTCTGTCATAAATAGCTCTTACTATTTTGGGATACATTCCATCAATACCTAGTTTCTTGAGAGTTTTTACCATGAAGCGGTGTTACATTTTGTGGAAGGCCTTTCCTGCATCTGTTGAGATAATCATGTGGTTTTTGTCATTGGTTCTGTTTATGTGATGGATTATATTTATTGTTTTGTGTATGTTGAACCAGTCTTGCATTGCAGGGATGAAGTCAACTTGATCGTGGTGGATAAGCTTTTTGATGTGCTGCTGGATTCAGTTTGCCAGTATTTTTTTGAGGATTTTCCCATCGATGTTCATCGGAGACATTGGCCAGAAATTTTCTTTTTTTGTTGTGTCTCTGCCAGGTTTTGTTATCAAGATAATGCTAACCTCATAAAATGAATTAGGTAGGAGCCCCTCTTTTTCTATTGTTTGGAATAGTTTTAGAAGGAATGGTACCAGCTCCTCTTTGTACCTCTCATAGAATTCAGCTCTGAATCCATCTGGTCCTGGGCTTTTTTTGGTTGCTAAGCTATTAATTACTGCCTGAAATTCAGAATTTGTTATTGGTCTATTCAGGGATTTGACTTCTTCCTGGTTTAGTCTTGGGAGGGTGTATGTGTCCAGGAATTTATCCATTTCTTCTAGATTTTCCAGTTTATTTGCATAGAGGTGTTTACAGTATTCTCTGATGGTAGTTTATATTTCTGAGGAATCGGTGGTGATATCCCGTTTATCATTTTTTATTGTGTCTATCTGATTCTTCCATCTTTTCTTCTTTATTAGTCTGGTTATCAGTCTATCTATTTTGTTAATCTTTTTTTAAAAAAAACAAACAGCTCCTGGATTCACTGATTTTTTGAAGGAGTTTTCATGCCTCTGTCTCCTTCAGTTCTGCTCTGATCTTAGTTATTTCTTGTCTTCTGCCAACTTTTGAATTTATTTGCTCTTGTTCTTCTAATTGTAATGTTATTTTGGGCTGTATGGCCATTTTCATCTTAGATCGTTTAAATCTTTCCTTCTTTCTCCTGTGGACATTTAGTGCTATAAATTTCCCTCTAAACACTGCTTTAGCTCTGTCCCAGAGATTCTGGTATGTTGTGTCTTTGTTCTCATTGGCTTCAAAGAACTTATTTATTCCTACCTTAATTTCATTATTTACCCAGTAGTCATTCAGGAGCAGTTTGTTCAGTTTCCATGTAGTTGTGCAGTTTTGAAGGAGTTTCTTAATCTTGAGTTTTAATTTGATTGCACTTTGGTCTGTGAGAAAGTTTGTTATGATTTCCATTATTTTGCATTTGCTGAGGAGTGTTTTACTTCCAATTATGTGGTCAATTTTAGAATAAGTGTGATGTGGTCCTGAGAAGAATCTATATTCTGTTGATTTGGGGTGGAGAGTTCTGTAGATGTCTATTAGGTCCACTTGGTCCAAAGCTGAGGTGGAGTCCTGAATATCCTTGTTAATTTTCTGTTTTTTTGATCTGTCTAATATTGACAGTGAGGTGTTAAAGTCTCCACTATTTTTGAGTGGTAGTCTATCTCTTTGTAGTCTCTAAAAACTTGCTTGATGAATCTGGGTGCTCCTGTATTGGGTGCATATATATTTAGGATAGTTAGTTCTTCTTGTTGAATTGATCCCTTTACCACTATGTAATGCTCTTCGTTGTCTCTTTTGATCTTTGTTGGTTTAAAGTCTGTTTTATCAGAGACTAGGATTCAGCCCCCTGCTTTTTATTTTTTTATTTTATTTTTTTCTGTCCATTTGCTTGGTAAATATTCCTCCATCCCTTTATTTTGAGCCTATGTTTGTCTTTGCATGTGAGATGCATCTCCTGAATACAGCATACCAATGAGTCTTGACTCTTTATCCAATTTGTAATCTGTGTATTTTAATTGGGGCATTTAGCCCATTTATATTTAAGGTTAATATTGTTGTATGTGAATTTGATCCTGTCATCATTATGTTAGCTAGTTGTTTTGCACATTAGTTGAAGCAATTTCTTCATAGTATTATTGATCTTTATATTTTGGTGTGCTTTTGCTGTGGCTGGTATTGGCTTTTCTTATCTATATTTATTGCTGCTTTCAGGAGCTCTTGTAAGACAGACCTGGTGGTGACAAAATCCCTCAGTGTTTGCTTGTCTGGAAAGGATTTTATTTCTCCTTCTCTTAAGAAGCTTAGTTTGGCTGGATATGAAATTCTGGGTTGAAAATTCTTTTCTTTAGGAATAGTGAATATTGGCCCCTACTCTCTTCTGGCTTATAGGGTTTCTGCAGAGAGATCTGCTTTTAGTCTAAAGGGTTTCTCATGGTAGTAACCTGATATTTCTCTCTGGCTGCCCTTAACATTTTTTCCTTTGTTTCCACCTTGGAGTATCTGATGATTATGTGTATTGGGGTTGCTCTTCTTAAGGAGTATCTTAGTGGTGTTCTCTGTACTTCCTGAATTTGAATGTTGGCCTGTCTTGCTAGGTTGGAGAAGTTCTCCTGGATAATGTCTTGAAGTGTGTTTTTGAACTTGGTTCTATTCTCCCCATCACTTTCAGGTACAGCAATCAATCGTAGGTTTGGTCTTTTCACATAGTCCCATATTGCTTAGAGGCTTTGTTCATTCCTTTTCTCTAATCTTGTCTTCATACCTTATTTCAGTAAGTTGATCTTCAATCTCTGATATACTTTCTTCTGCTTGATCGATTCAGCTTTTGATACTTGTGTATGCTTCACAAAGTTCTCATACTGTGTTTTTCAGCTCCATCAGGTCAATTATGTTCTTATCTTAACTGATTATCTAGTTAGCAATTCTTCTAACCTTTTTTTCAAGGTTCTTAGGCTTCCTTGCGTTGGGTTAGAACATGCTCCTTTAGCTCAGAGGAGTTTGTTATTACCCACCTTCTGAAGCCTACTTTTGTCAATTCATCAAACTCATTCTTTGTCTAGTCTTATTCCCTTGCTGGTGAGGAGTTGTGATATTTTGGAGGAGAAGTGGCATTCGGGATTTTGGAATTTTTAGCCTTTTTGCACTGGTTTTTCCTCATCTTTGTGGATTTATATACCTTTGGTCTTTAATGTTGGTGACCTTTGGATGGGGTTTCTGTGTGGATGTCCTTTTTGTTGATGTTGATGCCATTCTTTTCTGTTTGTTAATTTTCCTTCTAACAGTCAGCCCCCTCTGCTGCAGGTCTGCTGGAGTTTGCTGGAGGTCCACTCCAGACCCTGTTTGCCTGGGTACCACCAGGGGAGGCTGCAGAAGAGAAAAGATTGCTTTCTGTTCCTTCCTCTGCAAGCTTCATCCCAGAGGGGCACCCACCGGATGCCAGCCGGAGCTCTCCTGTATGAGGTGTCTGTCGACCCCTGCTGGGAGGTGTCTCCCTTCGGGAGGCACAGGGGTCAGGGACCCACCTGAGGAGGCAGTCTGTCCCTTAGCAGAGCTATAGCACCATGCTGGGATATCTGCTGCTTTTCAGAACTAACAGGCAGTAACATTTAAGTGTGCTGAAGCAGCACACACAGACGCTCCTTCCCCCGGTACTCTGTCTCAGGGAGATGGGAGTTTTCTCTTTAAGCCCCTGACTGGGGCTGCTGTTTCTCTTTCAGAGATGCCCTGCCCAGAGAGGAGGAATCTAGAGAGGCAGTCTGGCTACAATGGCTTTGCAGAGCTGTCGTGGGCTCTGCCCAGTTTGAACTTCCTGGAGGGTTTGTTTGCAGTGTGAGGGGAAAACAGCTTACTCAAGCCTCAGTAATGGTGGATGCCCCTCCCCCAACCAAGCTCCAGCATCTCAGGTCCACTTCAGCCTGCTGCGCTGGCAGCGAGAATTTCAAGCCAGTGGATCTTAGCTTGCTGGGCTCTGTGGGGCTCAGATCCACTGAGCTAGACCACTTGGCTCCCTGCTTCAGCTGCCTTTCCAGGGGAGTGAACAGTTCTGTCTTGCTGGGGTCCCAGGCACCACTGGGGTATGAAAAACAAACCAACAAACAAACAAACAAAAAAACTCCTGCAGCTAGCTCGGTACCCAAGTTTTGCACTTAAAACCCAGAACCCTGGTGGCATAGGCATCCAGGGAATTCCCTCGTCTGAGGGTTGCGAAGATCTTGAGAAAAGCATAGCATCTGGGCCACAGTGCACCATTCCTCACGGCACAGTCCCTCAAGGCTTCCCTTGGCTAGAGGAGAGAGTTCCCTGACCCCTTGTGCTTCCCAGTGGAGGTGAAACCCCACCCTGCTTGGGCTCACCCTCCATGGGCTGCACCCACGGTCTAATCAGTCCCAATGAGATAAGCCAGGTACCTCAGTTGGAAATGCAGAGATCACCTGCCTTCTGCACTGATCTGCAGACTGAAGCTATTCCTATTTGGCCATCTTGCAAGACACCCCATCCAGAAGACACTTTTAAATGACTTCCATTTTTCCTCTTTTCTAATTCTTGCCCATTTGCTTGTAGGTAAATGTAACTACTTCCTTCTCTGTAATATTTTTTTTTATCCCTGTTTTTTATTTGATTCTATCATTCCTTTCATTTCCTTTATTAATTTTATTTTTATTTACTTACATCATTGTATTAAGTCACCACTAATTACTTTACAAATAAAAAGTCAAACACTTTCAAGAAGATAAAGAGAAAGATATATGTTTGGTAATTAAACTATACACATTAAAACAGATGACATAAACCTCTACAGCTCTTGCAAATATCGATGTATAGAAGCTCCAGGGAGTATCCATCTAACCTTCCATTTTTCTACGATGAAGCTTGCTTTCACTCAGGCAGAAAATCACAGCCAATTAACATTTATACTTCAATTTCTCTTAAATGCATACAAGTATTTTAGTGTATTATTCCATATTACTCAGAGATTAAATATGAATTTTGAAAAACTGAGATAAACTATTACTTATAACACTGTTTCTGAATGATTCATGTATTAATGGTTCCAGTCATGGTACAGTACTTACAGGTGACCATTTAATCTACAATTGAGTTTTTAATTTGGGAGTTACCACAGTAAATACATTTTTCATTCTAAATATTATTAAATGTTTCTTGGTATTACAATCTAGTGCATTCAAAGGCTAAATAATCATTGGCAAGGGACATTGGACAAATGAGATAGTGAAAATCTTTTTCCCTGACATTTAGCAATGACAAGCAAAACTCAGTTTCAATAATCATGATTCATTTAATACCATATGTAGAAGATTGGTACTTAGTGGTTTGTCAACTGGCATTTGCAAACAGACCAATTTTCCATCTTTTTTAATGGTACAACTTGAAGTAATCAAATTTAATTAAGATAAAATGATGAGAATACAAAAAAAAAACTTATTGATAATTGAGGAAAATATATCTTTCCAAGGAATAATTTGGATATTTTTCCACTAAAATTGTTAATACATATAATCAGTTGAACTTATTGGTAAAAATTTTATTGCTACCACATATATGATATCTAATTATTATAGAAATTCTTAGTTGTAGAAATCCTTGATAATTTCTACACAAAATATTATAATAGTTTACTTGGTATAATACTTATTATTAATTTTAATTTTATTGTTGGTAGTCTGTTGAATAGAACAAGATGAAAGAATAATAGTAAAAATATAAATACTAGTTCTGATTCCAACATCAAATAACTACGTGCTTTTAGATAATATTTTAGAAAAATTCTTATCATATAATAATACCGTATCACAGTCTCACACAAATGATGTGTGGTTAAATTCTCAGGGTTCATTATTGTCAATTAGTTCTCATGTTTTCTGTGACTTTGCACTGCCTTTAATTTTGGCCAATTGCCTCATACATGTGCCATCGGCAATTACAGGGACAAAACAAGAAATGGGTTTAAGGAAATCCATTAGCACTTCAGGAGAAATAGAAAGGGAAAAACATGAAAGGATTGCACATTAATGAGTTGTTATGTATAGTCGCTTTATGTTTTTCTCTTTCTATACATGACTTGTATTACTTTTACAATGATAAATCTTAGTGTTATATCATTCCTGATGGAATTAAATCCCTCTGCTCCCTGGATAAATTTTTGGACTTCTTTGATCTGATGACAACTTTGACAACTGAAGAAAGTATTACCCTGATGGTTATGATTTCTTAGTCATAAAAATCTTTCCAAAATATTTCTACAAAACGGTCAGAATACCATATCTATTTTCTCATATTACTTCCCAATTTTTCACAGTTGTCTCACAGAGTGAGAACTTCTCACTCTGGCAAAGACTGATGGGGTCATCCACTAAATATAAAGGATTTGAAATTCTCTGAAATAAAATTGGGATTTTTTTTTTTTTTTGGTATTCAACTGCAGACTTGAATTTTGAAACAGAAAAAAAAAAAAGTCTGTTTATTTATCATTGCCAGTTGATAAGAAAACCAGATCCCCAAGATATAGTTTTCAATCTGATAGCCACTGAACATAACAAATGCAATAAAATCACTCACTATTGAAAGAATTTTATTCATAAAAATGTATACATAAAGGATGTGTGATGACATTAAGACTGGGAGCCAGTTAGAGCAATATAAGGCTGCCTACTGACTAACTTGTGATTTGTAATAATATTTGGAATTTCTTATATTTTATGATTAAATTATATTGAATCTCCTTTCTTGGGATTTCAGGGAGATCCAAGCAAGGAGAAATGAAAACAGAAGTTCTGATCTATGATCTTTTTTTACTTAGAATGTTGCCTTATGTATTTAACTCAAGTTAGTTCAAATACATTCAATCCAGTAAACATTAATTAAGGGATTATGAATTTCTAGGACTGATTTGGGGATTCAAAACTAAAAAATTATTTTGCCACTACTCTTAAAAAACCTCCCACTACTTCAGCATTGCCAACAAGGTAAGATAAAGACTTATAGCCACATTTGGGCTGGGGGTGGTGGCTCACGCCTGTAATTCCACCATTTTGGGAGGTCAAGGCAAGTGGATCACTTGAGGCCAGTTCAAGACCAGCCTGGCCAATGTGGCACAACCCCATCTCTACTAAAAATACAAAAAAATTAGCCAGGCTTGATGGCACATGCCTGTACTTGGGAGGCTGAGGCCAGAGAATCACTTGAACCTTGGAGTGAGAGGTTGCAATGAGCCGAAATCGCACCACTGTGCTTCAGCCTGGGCAACAAAACGAGTCTTTGTCTCAACAACAAGAAGAAAAAGAACTATAGTCACATTTGAATTAAGTGGTTCTATCACAGGAAGTATATTTCAGATCAAGAAAATAGCATAAACAACGGCACACAGGTGTGAAATTCCAAGGCATGCTGAGAGAATAGTAAATATTCTAGGAGGCTGAATTGTTTCAGAAAATTGGCAGAAGAAATATAATCCTAAATATGTGTTATTTTCCTACCCTTGTTCTAGAGTAAGAAAGGTTAAAAACATCTTTTAAATTAGTGGATTAGATTTGTCATCAATATGATTGTTGAAGTGCCCACACTGTACAAAGTAATTTAGGGAGACTGGAAGCCAGGCGCTAAAATAGGCAGCAAATATGGATTAATAAAACACAGGAATGCAAAGAGAATGTCAAAACCATATTTAACAGTTTCAACAGAGGAAAAACCGAAAAGAGAAGTAATGAAGTGGAACCAGAAGTAAGCCACTTCTGGCATGAGTGTGTGAGATTTAAAAGACAGTGTCTTACTTCTTTTGGCCAGGTTTCAAGGCAACAAGGTAAAGGAATCATTCTTTGCTTATGCAATTCATTGTGAACACTAAAACTGCAATGGAGTGAGTTTAGAATGGAGGTTAGCAAAAGTGGGAAAAAGTACTGTGAGGAGTGATGGCTCCCTAAAATTAAACAAGATAATCTAAAGCACAGCTAAAAGTGAGAATGCTCTTTTTGTGGGAGATTAAGAATCCTGAGGTAGTGGAGTAGAGAATTGAGAGACAAACAGGAAAGTGTGAGGAAACTGAGAGACAGCAGTGCATAGAAAACAGTAGTCTCAAATAATATTTTGGTTATCATTTCTCTTGAAGAAATACATTAACATTAGATGCCACTCAATTTGTCAGCCCTGGGTGAGTAATCTCAGCAAGATTATGGAAAGTATATACTATTAGATTTTAGTAGAGAAATGATAGTTTCTGTAAATGACACAATAATCTAGGCAGGGCAAATCCAAAGATAATTTAGAAATTGTACATATCTAAACTCATTCAATTAAAGGGGTATTAATATTTTAAAGGGCTGGCACTAAGCATCTGCATTGCACTGACAAGATGTTACAGTGGGAAACCAACTGACTAAACTGCTTATGAAGGAGTTACATCTCAAAATAAAATAATGTATTATGTAATCCATGAATGGAAGTTTAATGGGATGACACTCATTTATTATTATATACAGTTTTGTGATTTTTATGAACATGTCACTTTTATGGTATAAGCATAGCTTCTGAAATTATTTCATTTTTTAAGTTTTGCTTCCCAGACTAGGCAACTTATTAGATGTTATTCTTTGACTAAAGCTTTTAGTCACTGAAAAATAGCAACACTAAGTAACTAAGTTATTTTTTTCCTGAGAATTTAAATATCTGGTTAAGAATTACCTCAACCTTTTAAGTTGTTACAATAAATAACTAAAAACCTATAATCCCAGATAACTTTTCTGCATTTTATAGTCAGAATGAACTGCTGGCCTGGAGCAAGGCTATAATCCCAAAGGAATTTTTAAAATCATCTTGTATTTTTAATTCTTCTTTAGTGTGAATAATAAAGTGCACTTTAGTTAGCTGGTTAGTCATCTTTGGGATGCATCTAAGAATGGGCAACATGATAGCACCAAATACATCTCTCTCTCTCTCTCTTTCATAGAGATATGGTCCCATTGTGTTGTACAGGCTGGTCTCTAACTGGTGGGCTCAAATGATCCTCCTGTATCATGCCTCAGTCTCCCAAAGTGCTGGGATTAGAGTGAACCACTGTGCATGGCCCCAAATAAATTTCTTAAAGAGATATACAAGAGATTATATGTATATACATGCTCGTGCTGGTGTTTCTGTTTTTATTCACATTAAAAAAAAGAATCAATGGGGCTGATATTTTAGTTTATTTCAGCTGTGATAACCAGCAATTAGCCACTGCATTTTAATATTTCCAATATAGATTAAATGGTTTTGAATTAACTAGTAAACATTTAATTCAGTTATGTTCCACAAGCAGTTAATTACAGATAAGCTTAAAAATGAATAACATAAGAAAGGGACTGCATATCTTTGCTTGCTTACACATCATCAGCTGTTTCCTTTGTTTCTTCCTTCCTTCCCTTTTTCCTTTCTTCTTTTATTTCTTACTTTCTTTCTTTTCAGTGTAATAATCGGTAATAAAATGAGTAGTACAGCATTCAAACAATAGTTTTTGCAGAAATCAATTATGGTTTCAGACCTACTGAAAGTAGTGAAGTATCTGAGTTTAATTTGTGTGTGTGGGGTGGGGGGCGGGGGTGGGTGTGGGTGTGTGTGTGTGTGGCCGGGCTGGCTGGGTTGAGTTAAAGCAACTTAAGTTTGTTTAGTTTGTTTTATAAAAGTTATCCTTGCTATTAGTAGAGTTCGAAATAAAATTTACTTAAGATATGGAAAGCTGTATTTCCAGAGACTAGAATAAAAGCTCTCCTAATACCCTGAATATTGAAACTATACACATTCATTCATATTAGAAGATTTCTACCTCCCTGCTTATTAGTGTACTAATAAGCAACTGTGATATTGAGTTTACTATAGCATTGTAAAGGTCATGTGTGTACAATAAGTATGTAAGCCTCAAATTGCTATTATATCCCCAGCCAGCTAAGCAGCCAGATATAACTTCTGTTCATATTTTCTAATCCTTGTTTTGCCTATCAAAATTTACTTTTGCATTAACATTCTGAGATTTGGGGGAAAGGATAAAAATAATGGTTCAAAAGCATTTCAGTTGTTTCACAGAGAAGCCTAAATCTCCAAAATATATTTAGAAACAGAAAAAAAAATTCTTTCAGCACAATTTGTGCTTTTATTAGGAAAAAATGCAACTTTTATGTCAATGTTTTACCTTTTTTATAATAGTGATAAACACTAAAGCAACATATTTAAATATCTTATAGTGTTCTACTGGTAGATTTTGGCATATGTTACATAACTAACAGCACATCTAAGATGCATGAATTACATAAGGAAAGAACACAGCAATAGTTCCACTGCCTGGTCAAGAGCAAAGAACAGAAGCGATCTAGAAGAGAAGAGAGGAAAAGACTGGTAACCTAAAATGAGGGAGAAAATATTGCTCATTGTTTTCTTCATTACTTCCTCCTTCTCTTTCTTCTAGTCTTTCTTTCCTCCCATGAAATGGTTAGATACACGTCTCTGGTGGCAGAAGTGGGAATGAGTTGAACACATTAGACTAAGATGAACTGACAAATAGCCAAGGAAGCCAGAGATGACAAATGAGGAGGACAGATGCTAGACAGGCAGAAAGCAAAGCACCATAAGGAATGTTGGTACCAGCACCAAGAATAATACGGGCAGGCAGTTGACACTAACAAGAGTCTCCCAGTTCTTTCCAATAGCTCCCATATACCCTCAACCTCTTTCCAATCACAACTTTTTGCTGGAACTAAAATTTGACTCTCTCCTGAGATGCTACATCCTTAGCACAGCCTTCTTCATTAGAAGCTGCTGATTCTCAAACACTCTTGATATGTCAGGATTGGGTAGTAAGTTGATGGGTTTCCTGCACACTAATCAATGTAACTTCCATTTCAAAATTCTATCTATCTCACTTTTTAAAATGAAGCAGAAAATTATTTTCCTTTTAGGTTTATGAAATTTGACCCCATTAGCCTCTCCCACTTCCTGTTCCTGTTCATCACCAACCTAGTGATACTCCTCATTACTTATTAATAACTTTAGCAAATGCATTTCATTCTTCTACTCCACTGAAACTTCTGTGTCATTCATGTTGCCCCTACCATCTTCATGTTTGATCCATCCTTCACCATGACTGATCAGTTGCTTGCACTTTTTATTTTCACTAATTTTTAAACTACTCTACAGCCAGACCTAGAATTTCTCACTAGTAGAAACTGTACCATCTGTGAAATCAAAATTTCCAAATATACACCTGACCATCACTGACTTTCTTCAGGCTCACTGGCTCAATGAGTTTCATTGATGAAATTCTTTTTTCTCACTGAGGTCCTTGACCCCACCATTTTTATACCATCCATCAAGTCCTTCCTCAGATTAACTTTCCTCTTAGATCAGCCTTGATTCTGTGGTATAGGACACCCACACTTTGCAATTTCTTTTGGCTCCTTCAACGCTCTCTCCTTCCATTTTACTTGCACTGAATGAAAATTTGTATGCAGTTCAATTCTCATATAAAAACTGTTGAAGTTTTCTGGAGACAATCATAAAACTAACATATATAATTTTATTTGTTATATTCAGGTATATTGAGCTACAATTAACATAATTCCCTCCTGCTCTTTTCAACTTATCATTTTCCCCCACCTCAAAGTTCTTAGCAAGTGCCTGAAATATTGAATATACTAAGGGACAATAGTCAACCATATATAAAAATAGAACTCTGACCCACAATCCGTAGCCAAGAGTCCAGAAAGACAAACCACAAACTCTGTAGCAATTGACCCGAAGCAGATAGAGCTCAATTAATAACTAACATTTTTCTCTAATTCCCATCTCCACTGTCACTGTAGGAGCAATCAGACAGAGCCAAATATGCTCCCTTAACCAATCATATAGGATACCCACTTCTAGTTACCCCATCTCCAATTTCTACATGCCCAAAACCTCCAATCAGGGATTACCTGAAGGCTTCCCTGTGTTCCCCTGTCTGCCTTTGAGTCTCTGCCAAAACCAAGTGATGATAGATGATGATGGCTGACTCTCTTGCTATGGCAAAATCTGAACAAATAGCCTTTTAAATTTTCCTTTGGGTCATCTCCATTTATTTCAAGTGTTTTCCTGGAGGTCCGATGGAGACAGCATGGTAGCAGAGCCCAGCCTTCAATCAGGTGCATACCCTCCAAGGCCCCTTGTGTCTTTCTGCTGGAGTCTGCACTGATATTGTAACTCAGCACCGGGTGTGAACTCTGCTTTCTTTGTATTGATATACTCGACTATTTATTTTAAGTTTAGAACCTGGGTTTTGTTATTGGCTGTGATTTGTTTGGCAGCTTTGGTAGAATCAGGCTACCCCTTTATACCTCATTTGCTATTTTTTGTGTTACCATTTTGTGTTGGGGTGTCCAATCAAGTGTTTGTCATAATAGGGGAATATTATAGGGTAGAAAGTATGTATCAGCCCATTGTTTAAGCTAGCTTCACAGATGGTTAAGTTTGGACTGGCATTCACTTGACAAACTTTTGTGTGAGCCATCAATGAAACTGGATGAGGTTCTCCTTCATTCACAATTTTTGTCCTGAGAGCTTAGTTTTCATCAGCAGATTTAGATATAGACAACCCCATGAGAACTGGCAATGGTCAATAGTAATGTAAGGCTTATGCCTGCTGGGAAGTACAGATTGTTGGGTTGGGAGCCTGAGACACAAAGTGCGTAAGCCTTATGTTCCTATTGAGCATCGTCAGCTCTCATGGGGTTGTCTATACCTAAATCTTTTCATCTTCCAAAAAAAAAAAAAAAAAAAAGCCTGCTCTTATTTGGACATTCATTACAATCCTAAATTTTGTGCTTCTCTTTCTAAATGGCATAATTCTACAAAGGATAATTTGGGCCTACACTAGCAACTCTGGGAAACACTTGAACAAAATTGCTCATTCCAGAGAACCTTTAGAAAAGAAAGGAAATAATTTGCCAGGCCCAGTGGGCAGTATTTTCTGCAGTATGTATGCTGAGGCCTCCAAATAAAATTCTGAATCAAAAATAGCCTCTGCTAAATTTTTTCTAGGCTCCACACTTGACCTCATGGTTTCTCATGCAGTGGAGATATTGCTAGTGACTGAGAACGCACAACGCTTTTCAGCCAACTGATCACCCTTTTACAGGATGCAGTTACTCTCTCTTTAACGTTTCTATTCATCAACACAACACCCTGAGTCCTGCCCCTCTCCTGCCCCTACCAGAAGGAGAAGAACATTATGATTGTCTTACCTCAGTTATCTGCCACTGGATCATAGCTCAAAGTAGACTTTAGCAATCAATGACAGAGCTGTAACCAACCTAGTCTTTCCTTAAGATATAGTCCTCTATCTGAAATAGTTTTTAATTGTAGCCCTTTTCTCTTAACTTAAAATTTGTTTAAAGTTTTGCAGGTATCAGGAGTCCTTTTATTCTTACTACTGAGTAGTATTCCATTGTATGGATATGAAACAATTTGTTTATCCATTTATCAATCAATGAGTGCTGGTTATTTTCATTTTAAGATAATTATGAAAACTTATTTTACCACGAACTCTTGTATATGAATGTTCATAACAACCTTATTTGTAATAGCTGAAAACTGTAAACAACCCAAATTTCCTTCAAGTTGATACATCTTTACGATATAATACTACTCAGCAACAAAAGAAATTATCGATAGAATTGTTGATGCCATAATTTGGATGACTCTTAAAGAGGACAGTAAGGGACAAGGCAATCTTAAGGAGTTACATAAGGTAGAATTCCACAATCCCTAAATTGATGGGGATGGAGGGGTGGAGAAAATATTTGTTGTTGCTGGGATTCAGGATTGGGGGAAGAGTGGGTGATTGTTAAGAAATAACATGACAGAGTTTCCTTGTGATGCTAGAATGGTTCTATATTCTAACTGTATTGATGGTTACTTAGATCTGTACATGTGATAAGATTTTTCTGAAACCAAATGCATGTACACACATACACACACACAAATACGCGTGTAAACTTGTGAAATCTGAATTAAGTCCATGTCTTATTCCTTTTGTGCTGCTATAACAAAATATCAACATTGGATAATTTATAAACAATAGAAATTAATTTATTATGTTTGTGAAGGTTGGAAAGTCCAAGATCGAGGTGCCAGCAGGTTTATTGTTTGGTGAGGCTGCTGTCTACCTTCAAGAAAACATCTTGTTGCTGCATCCTCCAGAGGGGAAGAACACTTTCCTCACATGGTGAAATGGACAGAAGAAGCAAAAAGGGGGTGAACTTCCTCTGCCAAACCCTTTTATAAGGGCATCAGATGCCATTAATGAAGATGAAGCCCTTATGACTTAATCAGCTCCTAAAAACTACACCTCTTAATACTGTTCCATAGGGGATTAATTTTCAATATGAATTTTGGATCGGACACCATCATTCAAACAATAGCAGTCTGCATTTAATAGTATTGTACCACTGTCAATTTCCCAAGTTTAATATTGGGTTATGATTTCATATAATACTATCATGGGAAGTTGGGTAAAGAGTACATTGTACCTCTGTACTATCTCTGCAACTACTTATGAGTATTAAAATATTTTAAAATCAAACATTATTTGAAAATAATAACTTTATCATTTAAATATTTATTATTCTCAATTTGAAATATAAATAATGTAAGCTATATTATTTATAATATATAGCTGCTTAGGAACTATTTTCTTCCCAGCTGTAGGGAGTTTCGTCGTCAGATAGCCTCCACCTGTCAATTGCTTCAGAATGTGAATCAGCTGCAGAGAGCTGCCTTATTAGAAAACACACCCTTTCCGTGAAGGCCACTACCACTGGCTGAGAGAAGTGGAAATATGAAGGAGTCACCATTTGCACCATTTGTGGGACAACACTAACGAAGAATACACACTTCAGACAAACTCACTCAGTTGAATGAGGTTTTGTGGGACTGCATTAGGTGTGACTTCTCCTTCTTCCCAGGCTTAATGGCTCCTCTTTTTGTTCACATCTTACAACTCAAACATCATCTTTCTGTCTGCTCCTAAAGTACTCAATTTGTAACAGTATTTTTGTGTCATTTAAAAAACTTACCTCCCCATAACTCACCAATAAAGTTATATACAGTTATTTCAATATGTATTGCTTATATAATATTGAATATAGGAACATACACATGAGCTATATAGAATGATGAAATTATATCTGCATTTGCTTGATCTTTTTATGTGTTGTTATTGAATAAGTCAGGGTTCTCCAGAGAAAAAGAACCAGTAGAACCATATATATATATAATATATATATTTTATATATAAATTTATATATAAATATTTTTATATATAAATAAATATAAATTATATATAAATATATATTATATATTTATATATTATATATTATATATAATACATATATTTGAAAAAATATAGGATATATTACTCTGTAATATTCTTATATTATATAATTATAGTATTATTATATTAATTATATATTATATTATTCTTATATTATAATCATATATATATAAGATTATATATATAATACACATGTATCTGTAGCCCAATAAAGTTGAAACCTAAAATTAACCATCACACTCATTTTGGCTTGATTTTCTATGTGCTTATTACTAGCTCATCCCCAGACACTGTAGAATAATTATCCAGCCACATTAACGATGTTTAAATATAAGGAGTAACCATGACATTTCTAAAAATGTCATCTATCCTTATATTTGAGTGATAACCAAGTATAGAATACTAGTTGGGAAATTATGTATTTCTGAATTGGGAAGGCATGTTTTATTTTCTTCTAACACCTGCTGTTATAGTTAAGAAGTTAATGCCATTTAGATACTTAATCCTCAAGATATGCTTATTTGTTTTTCTTTGTGGAAGACTTTGGCATCTTTATTTCTAGTGGCTAAAATTTCACAATGTATCTTTGTGTGAATAATAAGTCTTTTGAAAATAATTGTGTAAGGTATGCACTAGATGCTTTCATTTTTAAAAATAGTTTTATTAGCTTTTAAATAATTTTCTTCTGTTCTCTCTTATAAACTAATATTAATCATTCCCAGGATTCCATTTTAATTTCTTCATTTTTTTCTGCTTTGAGCCAATTTTTAAGCTTTTATTTTCTGGGAGTTTTCTCAAATTTATCATCTAACCTTACAAAGGACTTTTTATTTATACGGTCATATTTTAGATTTCCAAGAGAATTATTATACTTGGGTGATTTTTATAGTACTAGAAGTACATGAATGCATTGCCTTCTCCTATCTCCTAGGAAATATTGATTATAGTTATAGTTGTTTTGAGATTTTTCTTCTGATCTCTGCATTGTTTATATTTTATCTGTGATAACTTTATTTCATTGTCTTAGTCAATATATTTGATTAAAGCTTTTCCTAAATATCTTGTGGTCTTATTTTTTAAGTTTGTATTTACATTTAAGAAGTAGCTAATTGAAATCTCTCAGTTCTTGGATGGGGTATGTTGAAGGTTAGGCTTCAAAGCAAATTGATAAGACAGTGAACTAGAATTTTCACTCAGCAACTGAGTTAATATCCCCACAGAGGGATGCTGTAATCTCCTGCATCATAGGAGGGGCAGGGAAGAATCTCCATGTCAGCATTGTGGGACCTGCTGGGGCGCAGAGGTAGCCTCATTGATGAATATGTACACTTTAATATTCTGAATCTGTGTTTACACACCTCACAAGTTTTCTCAGTTATGCAAACGTTTTCAAAAGATAAACTTTCTAGCTTCTATTAAGGGATCAGCAATCTTCTGCTATGTTAGGTTTGAAAAGAGATTCAGTCACTTAACACATATGTACTTGATTCTGACTATATGCCAAATACTGTTATAGGTAATTGAGATAAAACAGTAAAGAAAACAGACAATATCTCTAACCTAACATAGCTTACATTCCAAAGGATCCAGGGGCCAAATATTCTTCAATCAAATTTTGAAACAATCTTTGTTTTTGGCCCCAATCTAAACCCCCCAGATTGGGTGATTTTGATCCAAGTCATGAGCCTCTGGGAGTTTCTGCACTGAGTCCATCTGCATCACTTTGACTTTCCTTCCTATAGGCTTAAGTATCTGTTTTCACTTGTCAACTATGGCAGGTCACATTTTGATCTGTTTACAAGTTCCATGAAATTGTGCTAAAATTTTTATTGCTGTTATCCCTAAAAACTTCTATGTTGTTTGATTTTCTAATTAAAATCTGTTTAAAATATTATTTGAACTAACAATTTATATACAATACTTTTCTAATTGTATGTCTCCTTTTTACTCACGGATGATATATGACTAGTTCATAGATAAGTGATGACTTTTTCAAAGGGCTAATTGCAATTTCTCTGGATTTACAAAGCTTGTAATTTTAAGAGCCAAGTTTTAATTTCTGCATATGATTATATTAATGGGATTGTCCAGTGAAGAGATGAATGCTATATCAGAATGATTTGAATTAGTTTTCAAAAGGAAAGAGTGGAGGCAATCTTGCACTCAAATCTCATTTAGAATACAAACACGGAATTCATTTTCAGATTGATTGTACCAGTTGCAACATTAATAACTTTACAAATTGACTAACGTAGATTTCTCTCTCCATGAAGAGTTTTGTGAGTTGCTTTTCTCCCCTGAAATCCATTTTCGTTGTAATGCATTCTTCAGAATGAATAATTTCAACTTAATACAAAAAAAAATGGTGACATTTCTGCCATCTCAGGACTCGAGTCAACCAGCTATAGTCAGATGCTCTGAATCAGTAGCACAGCAAGTGGATATGGTGAATTCATTACCTTTGATATTAATTTATAAATAGCAAATCTTTAATACAAAATACATTTTTACCAATTTCTAAAATTAGGATAATGAAATTCTAAAATTTCATTCTAAAAATGAAATATATGAAGTAGATTAGATAATGGTTCACAGATGTCCTTCTTCCTCCCTCATCTCCAGTATGTGTATATTTCCCCATTTTTCAACTTTGGATTTAACAGTGTGACTTGCCTGGGCCAAGTGGATGTTAGAAGCTATATACTAAGCAAGATCATGAAATATGTTTATACAGTAAACTTGGTCTCTTGTATTTCTGCAATATCCATAAGGAGATTATCCCATAGATAGTTGCTAATACCTCATGTACACCCCAGATGGAAATGCATCTTGCAGTGTGAAGCATTGCCAACTCAACATCACAACTTGAAGCAGACCTACAGTTTTTCATACAAAACAAACACATATTTTGTGTCACTAAGATTTTAAAGACATTTGTTATCAAATTGTAAAAAAAGATGTGTTAAAATAAAACATGTAGCATTGGTTTGTGATTGACCAATGAGTAAAGAGGGCATTCCTATAGGAAGCAGGAGAAAATGAAAAGAGAGCTGTTAAAAAAAAAATTGTGATCTGAATTGTAATATATTGATAAAGCATTTGACAGACTAAACACTGCTGTACCTTGTGAGGCACAAAATGTGCCTTTTGAACTTGTAGACTTGGACAAGATGGTTTACAGAAAGGATATTAAAAGTGTGTGCTGGATCTTGTTATCTGTATTTTGATAATGTACTTCCCAAAGGACAAGCAGAATTAAGTGTGAATATAGTAAGTCCAGATATTCTAGGATTTTTGAAGTTGGAAATAAAGTAGGTTCTCATCTCCAAAAAAGGATTTTCAAACCAAAGGCAAGGGGACAAAGCTGGAGGACAGAGACCATTACCATGACGCTGTCCAGTAAATATGGTCTTAGAGTTAAGAACAATTTTTTAAAATGTGAATGTGACAATTTTCATGAAGATCTAAAAGTAAAACAGCTGGTTGCTGATAGACCCTTTTAGCCATACAAAAGGACTTCTATTAAAAAGTATGAGTAAAAGAGAAAGGCATGAGGCATGCCTAAATAACAGTTGGAAACATAGCTTATGGCACATTGACTTGGTGAAACCAAACGGACTGAAGAACCACATAGCACTAAGAGAGCTTCATCAGAAAAAGTTTGGACAGCCAGTACTGAATTAGACGGACATGTATTTGAGAGAAGAAAAGACATTTTGGCCTACAACTTTGTATGGGCACCTTTCAATCGGCAAGCAGGCTTGGAAAGCTGCTCAGCATCACACTAGAAAGTAAATTTTACAATGCCTTCTTCAGGAATAGCCAAGGATGAAGGTGAGAAACGAAAGAGTTTTCAGCGAGCAAAGCCAAGAGTGACGGAGAATAATCTACTACTGGGTTACTCCCACAGAGCAGAACCAGGGTAGAAAGACCTAATAATACATGGTTAATAAGATGTCAGAATTGGTATGGACCATTCTCTTCCTTATACCTCTTGCATTTCTCTTTCTGATTTTCTGATTTTTTTTTCTCTAATTCTCTCCATGTTTCACCATTTTATGTTGAGTATGTGGGAAAACAAATAAGGACAAATAACTTAATTTGGGGTTCAAAGTACTCCAGAACCAAAAAGGGCCATATTTGGAATTCCTGTAAACCGTAAGATTCTAGAATTTGAGTCAGATGTCATCACTGGCTGAGACTTTGGGGGATCTTAGGATGGAGGTAGCACATTTTTTACATTGAAGGAACATGAATATTTATGAAAAATGTGTTAAGATTAGATTATTGTTGAAAAGTATTTATTCTTCCCCATCTCCCCAACTTCATGGGAGGCATATGCTTCCTGTCTTTTGATTTTGGGCTAATTCATATGACTTGATTAGCCAATGAAATGTTGGCAGACAAGAAAATGGCTAAAGCTTGAATTATACCTTAATGTTAAGATTTGTTCTTTTGTGCAGCTGCCATTACCATAAGACACCCTAGAAAGGACAATGCTACCTTAATTATGACCCTGGGAATAAACACCATGGGGCAGGATTCCTCAGCCATGGTAACTTAAAGCAGAATCACTGTAAACAAATTAAATGTGCAAGCATGAACAAAATAAATGCTTATTGCCTGCCTCCAAAATGCTATTAATATAGGTCATATAGCAATACTTTGTGATTTAACTTTAACTCGAAAATTTAAAAAAACACACAACTCACGTAAAATGGAGAAAACAAAAAATAAGTAAATTGCCAAACTATTAATGATGCTCATATTTAGGTATTAGGGCATGAGTCATATTTTTCTTTAATATATTTTACATATATTTTACAGACTAGCATCTGCATAGTGTTTAAAAATATAAAAATTCTCATACAAATCTTAATATTTGTGTATGTGCTCCACTATCCAAAAGTTCTATTTAACTAATGATATATCTTTTAAAATAAGCCAAATACTGATATTATTCACATGAAGAAATTTTTTTTTACACCTTTGATTATGTTTATGGGATATTTATTTAATGACTTTGAGGAAAATATTAAACTATTACACAATCAATGACTATAAAATCCTATGATCTTACGATTTTTATTTACTTTGAAGGCGGATATTTCCCTGACCCCTTTGCATGACTCATGACAGGGGTGCCTCATTTACCCAGCCCACAGCTTTCAACTCCTCATGCATGGGAGGGAGTGTGAGAGAGAATGAGGCAGGAGCTGGAATGCAAGAACACTGGAACCAGCCAGCTGCTTCAGCACTGGCAGGAGCGAACTCCACTCACTCAGACCCTCTGTGCCCCACCCCTTATGTAGTGGAGCAGGCAGTTGAATGGGTGCAGGAGCTGGGGCGAGTGCTTTTGGGTGCCAGCAGGAGCAAACTCTGTGCAGATCCCCCTTCAGTTTCTGGCAGTGGGCAGGAGATGCCCACGGCCCTTGAAGCCCCAGAGGGCATGTTACAGCATTCTTTTAGCTCTGCCATCCATGAATGGCTTATGTGTTAATAGCTCTCATGGGCCCTTTTGTATCTGCACTGGTGGGTCCCAAGCCTTTGTCTGGCGTCCAGGAGAAACGAGGTCCTATGAACTAATTGAAAAATAATAAATGTGGGAGACTTTATTGCTGATGAAAATGGCTCTTAGCGGGAAGAGGAACTGAAAAGGAGATGGGGCAGGAAGGTAATCTTCCCCTGAAGTCTGGTGGCTTCCAGGCAAATTCTTGTCTGAAGTTATGTCATCAAGCTGTCCCTCTGAAGTCAAGCTGCTTCTCTCTTATGTCCAGCCATAGTCTCCATCATCCAGCTGCTGCTTCTCTCTGCTGGCTGAGTCTGGGGTCTTTATAGGCCCAGGATGGTGGGGTGGGGGTAGGGTGGGCCATAGGTAGTTTAGGAAAAGGCAACATTCGAGTAGAAAAACAGGGATAGAAGTTCTGACTTTGGGCCGTGGGTTCAGGATTTTCAGTGTGAGGGTGTGGTTTTGCCAGGGAACCTGCCCTTCTCTGCCTACAATTTCTCTGCCTCCTGTCCCTATCAATTTAATTCTATGCCACAAGCTGACCTACTACTGCCTGTTAGAGCTTCTCATGTTTGTTGTTGTTGTTATTTAGTTTGGCTATAGTCTTCAAAAATATAATTACTCAAAAATTATTCTTGATAATGTTTGAAATATTCAATCGAGGCATGCTCCAAAAGGTATAAAAAATGTGATTTTGCTAAGAAGAGGATTCCAAAAAAGAAAACAAAGCAAAACTAAACAAAAAACAGATACTGTGTTAGTCAATGGTACTCTCAAAGAGTATATTTGGGACTCCATTTAGCAAGTATACGTTAAGATTTTACTTTTAAGCTCCCTGGGGTTTGGTGGAACTATGCAAATGATTCTGGCCAATGAGATTTGTGCACAATGATATGTGTCATTATTAGGAAGGACATTCACATGCTGCCTTCAGAGCTCCCTTTTTTATCACTGGCATGGCAACTGGGAATATTTGAGAAGGGGGCTGGTCCATAAGCCTGTTGCTCTGTGTGATTACAAGAAGCAGATTTCCCTGATGACTCATGATTGTTTATGTAGTATAAGAAACAGAAGCACTTTGTAACTTTGTAGCAATTGTGGTTTTGTTCTTGCAGCATAACCTGGATTATTCTGATTTATGTCCCATATTTGATACCACCCTCCCCCCTCAGAAAAAGAGTGATAAGAAAGACAATTAGTGGCTGACCATAAATATATGAAACTGTATAAAAGGTAGTACATTTATTAAGAAAAAAAATAGTTTCAAGACACCATTCCATAAAAGCAGTTAACTAACCGGTTTATCCACTTTTAGCCTTTAAATCCCTGTGGTAACATCTGTACCTCAGAGGCTTTCCTGATGGCCCAATTCCATCATATCAAGTTATTTCCTCCAAGTTATAATAACCAAGTTGTAATTGTCCTCTTATTTTCTATTTTCCCATTGCTACTGCAATATCTAGATGGGCAAGTGCCATTTCTGCTTATCCATGTGTGTGTTCCAGTGTCTAACAAGTTCCTAGTGTTGTGGGACTTTTTATTTCAGCTAAAGACGCAGTTCCTTGTCATGTGGCCACAAAAAAATTAGGCTCATAGACGATTTGAATAGTGAATAAGGCACAGTTTTATTGGGTGAAAAGGGAAAAAAACAGGAAACAGGGACCCTTATAAAGCCAGAGTCCTTGCTTGTGTGCTTCCGCTTTGCGGTTTGAATCCCAGGTTCCACACAGGAAGAGGAGGGGCCAGGCTCCTCCCCATTGCAAAAGGTGTGAACGTCTGTGGCCCCCAGCGGTGGGCATTCCTCCCAGTGCAAAGGCCAGCTGGAGTTTTGCCAGGGAGCCATTTCAACCTGGCTGTCTCACTAACACGTAATACATTCTTCGTGTGTATGTGTGTGTGTGCGCGTGCGCACGTGCAATTGATTTCTATATTGTCAATGGGGGCATTTACCTCATAACTGCAGAGCTGGGTAGCTGTGTTAAAAGCTGTATGACCCTGCAAGGCCTAAAATATTTGTTATCTGACTTTTTTACAGAAATGGTTAACTGACCTCAGCTCTAAACAATCTGAAACAAGACAAGTAAGAAGGATGAGCTAAAACAAATTCTTCAGGGAAGGCTGTGAGTTAAAGACTGGGAAACCAAATAAAAACACCATGTTTAAAAATCTAGACATGGATGTGAATCTTCAATTCAGTAAAAGGGGCAGCATGAAATGTGATCAGAGCAAAAAAGACAGAAGACATGTCCAATATAATTGCCTTAATTTGTTCTGAAGAAACGAATCCATGGTGGGTAGATAAGGAAGGATGAAGGATGATTTAAGGGAAAGAAGTGTTTGAAAATGATAGTTTTCTCTTTCTGGGGATGAAAGCAAAAAGAAATAAACACCTTCCATATTAATTATCCTTTTGATACCTATAATATATACCTTCTGTCTCCTAGACTCAATATCATTGAATCATTGATCCTTATTATTTCCCCTTTGTTCTAACAAACACATGGTGTGTGTGTGTGGGAGTGTGTGTGTGTGTGTGAGAGAGAGAGAAAGAGAGAATGAAATGTTACAAACATACAGTGTTCCTTTTGTTTTAATATTGATAATGCCTCATGTTTGCTCTCATAAATTAACATTTCCACCTTTACTTACTTGACAGGAAGTACAAGTAACAATAGCAATATGACAAGAGAAGATGGAGGCAGACATGTGCTGACAAGGAAGACAGGGGTGGAAAGGTTTATAATTCATCAAAATATGCACACTCTTTCTACTGTATAAGACATGCTAAGACCACCTGTTTGAGTTATGCAAGTTAACAGCTTTCCAGAAGTATAGTTTTACAAATGCTGTATAACATTTTCCTAGCCCTTTAGAAATGATGAGTTAGAAATCTTAAAAATTATTTTTATTTTTATATAAGTAGTAAGCTTTCTGTGAATTTGCTAATTTGAAGGATTTTGCTAAATTCCAGCACAGACTATGATAAATTGCAGTTTTTGCCATTACAACAACCTAATACAGTACAGATATGTATTAAAACACCAAATTATAACCCACATACATGTTACAAAGATATAGTGTACCTTCTTGTAATGTAATTACATGTGTCAATTGAAAAAAATATTTTTAATAAAGAAAGAATTATGTTTAGGTGCCAGTATAGAATTAAGACACAAAGAAAAGATTAAACAATATTAATAGAGCTTGGGGTAAGGAACGAAAGAATATACTGAACGATTCAGTCAAGTTTCTTTAAAGAAGTACAAATCCAGTTTCTGGGACTCTCATTGTGTTCACAATCTTCTGTTCTGTTGAGCTGTTAGAGTTGGTTCCTAAACTATTCAGAATTTTTCTGTACAAACATATTATGTGCATCCACTTAAAGTTGTGTATAAATGAACCTAGTAACTCCAACATAATTGAAAATTTTGAGTTTATATTCAGTTTCCCACACTTAAGGGAGGGAGGAGAAGTCTCTATTGACTAGAAAAGTTCAAATCACTGTTCTCTAAGGCTATATTGAGTAAGAAGTTCAATTGCTCTTCTCTACATTTCCCAAAGATACAGCTTAGTGATTTTCTAATCCGAGATGTATATAAGACAAGAGTGATCATTATCAAACTGTTTTACACATCTATTTTGAACTCTCAATATGTTCAGAGGAGAAACTGTAAATTATGTTTATTTTAACATTAAGAAGGTTTAATGTCTAAACCATCAATCCAAATGCCTTCAGTTTTGCTAGGAATGCTTCAATAACAAAATTTGAAAGAAAAGTCTGGGAGAACATAACTAAACTGTGATATCAAACCATGTTTCTTACTATACGGATAAATAGAAACGCTTTAATCAATTTGCAACTTGAGGTAGCTGTGAGGTGTTTCCCCCCCCCCCCCAATACTTGGAATCATGTCAAATTGGTTTGGAAGACATTCAGACATTCTGAAAACCTTCTCCCAAAACATTATTGGAAAACATAAGTTGGTTTAATTTGTGTTTTAAATATGTCGAATGCTAATAGGAACTTAGAGCCTCCCTCTGCTTGTGAGTAAAACTAATTCCAAAGAATCGCATGTTTATCCAAAAGATGTATGCAATTTGGCAATATTGCTTATATTATTTCTTTATGTAAAACTCATGGAAATATTGGTTCAGAAAAGTGACAGATCGGTGTTTATCAAAAACATATCTAATATTCAGTATGCCTAATAATCATTATCAGAAAACTACTAAGTATGATGATGCTTTAAAGCATAAAACATAACATTTTCATTTCCTTTAAGTGATAGAAAATATAAAGGGCAGATGCAACCAATGTTTGAATAAATACTTACCCAAGAAAGGATTTTAAATATTTGTATTCTCTTTGCCTTAGTTCAGGCTGCTATATCAAAATATCACAGATTGGGTAGCATATAAACAACAGAAATGTATTTCTCATATTTCTAGAAGCTGGGAAGTCCAAGATCAAAGCACCAGTAGATTCAGTGCTTGGGAGAACTCCCTTCCTGAGTTATAGATAGTGGCCTCTATGTGTCCTCATATAGTAGAAGGACCAAGAAAGCTCTCACAGGTCTCCTTTTTTAAGGTTATTAATCCCATTTATGAAGGCAGAATCTTCATGACCTAATCGCCTCCCAAATACCCCACCTGCCAATACTATTACACTGGAGTTCAGGTCAACATATGAATTTTGAAGGAACACAAACTTTCAGTACATAGCACTCTTACTGTGAAGCAAAAAAACAAAACACACAAAAAAAGAAAAATGCATTTAAGAGAGGGGAAAATAGAAGATGTGGGTAGCAAAGGTAAGGTGATGTTTTTTTGACGTCCAACCTTTGAAAAATTTGAACTGAGTGAAATCAAAAGAATTGTATCGAAAACTGCTCAATCTCAAAACTCAATCCTACCTGCTAGGAAGATTTGGCACAGTGTAGGTCAGGGGATTGATTCAGGTCAGAGTAGATAGGTTCCGGCGGGGGGAGGTCCCCCAATAGGAGGAGAGTGCTATTAAAAGCCCTGGATTTCACTTAAACTTTATAACCCTTCATTCTGGGGAGAAGGGAAGGAGGAACTTTTTATGCCCAAGAAGGTGATTTCTTTCCATAAGGAATTCAAAGCAAAGATTACCCAATGTTGTTTTTTGTTTGTTTCTGTTTTTGTTCCTGTTGCTTATCAGAAGAAGCTTCAGAAACGAAGGAAGACAGCAGCAAAGTTCTTAGATTTCAGACACTGTACGATTCAGATTGAATTTTGCTTTTATTTACACCCTCAATATTAATTGAGGGTGTATTAGGTTTTGCATATAATGATAATGAGAGTAGGAAGAAGACTATGAAGTTACCATATTTAAGAAGTTTCTATTTTACAACTTTAATTTCTGTTTACTAATCATTTATTTTAACCATTACCTTATTTTTCATTTGCTATAATGTAATTTGAAATGAGAGATTTAAAACACTCATGTCAACATTATATTTAATTATTTGAATGGAAATGAAATTCCTCATTTCCATCTAGAAGGAGAACAAAATTTAAAAGCAGAAAATATTGTCCCCTTTTACAAAAACAATATGACATATTCATGTAAAACTTATGAATATAAACTGGTGAGGTGGCTATGTTAATTAGCTTGATCAACTCTATCTATAGTGTATACATAGATCAAAACATAATATTGTATCTCATAAATATATACAATTATTATTTGTCAATTAAAAATAAAGTTATGACTATAAGCAATATAGTTTAAAAATCTTCACTACCATATATTGGTAATGGAATTTTAATTGATTTTTAACACATAAAATTTGAACACAGAGGAAAAAAAAGAATGAGAGGGTCAATTATTATGATATGATTCTCTCAGTTGGAACTGAAAACATTTATTTAAAGAGCCACTAAACAATATCATCCTTGTCAATCAATATATGACGACAGTTCTATTGGCATCAATACACTTAGTACTGAAAGTGTGCCTATAATGTACATAGTTAATTTACACTAGCGGTTAGCCCTCTGACTTATTAATGTACAGAACATCTCCTTAGTGATTAAAATCAGTGGGTGTATGAACAAATGGATTAGGAAAGTACATTTTTATATAGATGAAAGTGTATGGTTAAAGGCAAATTTTTATAGTTTCAGTTGAAAGTCTTAAGGAACAATTCTTTTTCCTAGTAAGTAAATTTGAACCGGTAAGAAGCCCAGAGCTACAAACATACATTATGTTGCTTCAGTGACCTCTATATGATGATAAATTCTTTGTACCTTTGTGTCTTTTTCTTTGAAACTCCTTGAAATCTTCTAGTAAATTGTTCCAAAATAAAATAAGGCTATGTGGTAGAAAGCTAAAATATTGCCTGTTTTAGTTTCTCACCTCTAACATAAAAAACATTTTATGTGACCTTTTATTGTCTCCCATAGGAACCATGGACCCAAATTCAGTGTTGCTTTTAAAATATGGTTAGATAGTATAGCATGGAAATATTCAAATGCCATGCAAAATATGCTGCAAATATTTTGAAATAAATATGTTTTTCCTTATGATTGTAAATTCATATAGTAGCTTCATTAGGCAGCACTATTTTTTTTTCTTTTGAGACAGTCTCACTCTTGTCACCTAGGCTGTTATTACAATGGCGCGATCTTGGCTCACAGCAACCTCCACCTCCGGGTTCAAGCAATTATCCTGTCTCACCCTCCTGAGTAGCTGGAATTACAGGCCCACCACCATGCCCAGCTAATTTTTGTATTTTTAGTAGAGACAGAGTTTCACCATGTTGGCCAGGCTGGTCTCGAACTCTTCACTTCAGGGAATCCACCTGCCTCGGCCTCCCAAAGTGCTGGGATTACAGACGTGAGCCACCGCATCAGGCCAGGCAGCACTTATTTTTTTAAACGTCTAACATTGGGCTAGCTACTGAATGATTTATACTAATACATTGAAATTTTGAACACCCTTTGTGTTAAGGATTTTTTATTGCTTTTCTAACTATTGTCCTTGTTTCTCTGCTGAATATCACATGGCAATTGAATTTATTTGAAGGTATATTTTATCCAATTTTAAAAATCTGTAGAAAATGACTTACACTAAGTATTGTTACTTTCTAAATATAATAAAACTGGAATGATTGTAATTGTGTTTTAATGTACAATCTATAATTCTGTTTTAACACCAACAGATGCAAGAGATATGATTTTGTTGACTCAAAAAATGGGGCTCGGCCAGATGCAGTGGGTCATGCCTGTAATCCTAACAATTTGGGAGGCCGAGGAGGGCAGATTGCCTGAGCTCAGGAGTTTGAGACCAGCCTGGGCAACGCAGTGAAACCCCGTGTCTACTAAAATTTTAAAAATAAATAAATAAAATTAGCTGGGTGTGGCAGCTGGCATTTGTAGTCCCAGCTACTTGGAAGGCTGAGGCAGGAGAATCATTTGAACCCAGGAGGCAGAAGTTGCAGTGAGCTGAGATCACGCCACTGCATTCCAGCCTGGGCAACAGAGCAAGACTCTGTCTTCCAAAAAAAATTAAAAAAAAAAAAAAACGGGTTCAGTGCTTAGAGCTTCAACAAATACAATGAAGGATCAAATAAATTATCTTTCTATCCACCGGTAACCTATTCCCTAAAAGGAAATATCAGACACATATACATATATTTGAATTTGTTAGATATTTATAAATTCAAATCAAACTATATTAACATTATTTACAGTAAATCAGAAAACAAAAAAAATTTCTAGTAAATATTTCCAGTAATGAAGTAAAGATTTAGGAAGAAGGTTGTATTTTACACTAATCAACGAGAGACAGGTAAGGATGGACAAACGAAACATGGTGAAGAGATAGAATTATTTCAGTCAAGTAATAGAAAGAAGGGGGCCAGAAATGACAAGATTCAAATAAGACTCCAGATTTCAATAAGCCACACAATGTACTGGACAGAAGTCAAAACTGAGCAGGATAGGAAGTCAGGCTAAAGATCACTGTATAAAGCCAAGCTTTTGAAGGGTGCTATCTTTAGTGGATGATCATTAACAACAGTAAAACTAAACACAAGAAAACAACAGTCACCAACACCATGCAGAAGGATACACACCTGTGTTGGTCTTGGCTCTAGGTAGAAGGGACAAGCACAGTGAAAAAGAATAAAAAAGAAAAAGGTATCTCCTGAGGTTTATGTTCTATAATTGCCTACTTTGCAGTTAGAATTCTTAGTACTTATGTCACTTAATAATTACAAGTCTATTTCGAAGTCTATAATAGCTATGAATTATTTCCCCAATTATCTGCCAGGAAAAATTTTTAAAAACCGTTCCTAAAGACATACTTGAAAATGAGGTCACATAACCTTCCTCAAACAAATTCTCAAGGTACAGGATATTACAGTTTTTAAAAAACTGCAGAACATATGATGAATGATAATTAGCAGAAACTACAAATAAAGAATAAAATTAACAGAAAATCCTATTGAATTTATCAGGTACCATTTGGAAAAGAAGAACGCATAGTGTATTTGAAAAAACGAAATAAAGAAGTGAGAACACAATAAAGAAAGATAGATTATCAAAATTGATCAGACTGATTCTAAAAAGAAACAGAAAGAATTACCAAAAATAAAATATGTCATAATTAGTGGATTTATAAGGCATTTAGACAAGGTTGAAAGGGGATTTAGTACACTGTAAGGTACCTTTAATAGAACAATCTAGAATGCACTACGAATGAACAAATATTTAAAAATAAAAGTAAATTTAAGAGACAAAGACAGTAGAATGAAGATTCTAATTTGATTCCTAGGAGGGGAGAGAGAGAAAATTTTGGCAAACGAATATTAGAAGAGAAAATCACTTAAATTTTTCCATGTTAAGAAAGGATACAAATCTTAGGATTCATAAAGCTCAATAAGATCACTCCCAATAAGATATATCATATTAAACCTGAAAACGCTGAAGAACTAAGATGTAAGTAATTTATAGCTGACTTCTCAGTAATAGTGATTGAAAGCCAGAAAAATAAGAAAAATATTTTCCAAGAGCTAAAGGGAAAAAATTATCCTAAAAATGTAAATACAGTAAAATTAACTTTCAAAAGTAGAAGCAAATGAAAGTATTTACAGATGAACTGAAACTGAGAAAATTCACTATCAACAAACTCTCTTTAAGAGACTTTAACTCATATGTAGATTTACACACACATGTATAGAAGATATATATATATCTTATTAGTTCTGTTTCTCTAGAGAATCCTGAATAATACAGATTTTGGTACCAGGTGTGACTCTAGAGGAACAGAATATTAAGGATGGAGTTCTTTTGTTGGTTTGGGGATTTCTGGAGTTGACTCCTTAATATGATTAGACCGAAAAATGCAAAAGACTCTACTTCTAATAGTGTGAAGAACACTGATAGTCCTTGGTATGACCTGTTTAAACAGTTATGCAAAATAAGTGAATTTGACACTCCTGTTTCACTGCTTTTTTTTTTCTTTATTTTTGTCTGACTGTGTTGATTCAAAGGAATGGTCTTTGAGATCTGAAATTCTTTCTTCAGGTTGGACTAGTGTGTTGTTAATGCTTACAACTGTATTTTTAATTTCCTGTAGTAAATTTTTGAATTCCAGACATTCAGTGTTTTCCTTTCTTAAAATGGCTGAGAGAGAGAGAGAGAGTTTATTAACAGGTATGAACTCACGTGATCACAAGGTTCCACAAGAGGCCATCTGCAAGCTGAGGAGCAAGGAAGCCAGTCTGAGTCACAAAGCTGAAAAACTTGGAGTCCTATGTTTGAGGACAGGAAGCATCCAGTATGGGAAAAAGATGTAGGCTGAGAGTCTAAGCTAGTCTAGTCTTTTCACATTTCTCTGCCTGCTTTATATTCTGGTCCCACTGGCAGCTGACTAGATGGTACCCACCCAGATTAAGGGTGGATCTGTCTTTCCCAGCTCACCGACTCAAATGTTCATCTCCTTTGGCAGCACCCTCACAGATACACCCAGGATCAATACTTGGCATCCTTCAATCCAATCAAGTTGACACTCAGTATTAGCCATCGCAATTACCATTATATAGTTCTTTCATCCTTTAACACCCAAGTTAAATATTTCTTTCAACTTTTTTTCTAGATTAAAGGATTACATGTGCAGGTTTGTTACAATGGTGTATTGTGTGATGTTGAAGTGTGGGATACAATTAAACCCATCACTTAGGTAGTAAGAATAGCATGCAATAGGTATTTTTTCAACATTTCCCCTGCCTCCTCCTGGAGTCCCCAGTGTCTATTGTTCCCATCTTTATGTCCATGTGTACCCAATGATTAGCTCCCACTTACAGGTGAGAACATGTGGTATTTGGTTTTCTGTTTCTTTGTTAGTTTGTTTAGAATAATGGCCTCCAGCTCCATCCATGTTGCTGCACTAGATATGATATCATATTTTAAAATGGTTGCATAGTATTCCTTGTTACATGTGTACTACATTTTCTTTATTGAATCCACCATTGATCAGCACCTAGGTTGATTCTATGTCCTTGCTATTGCAAATAGTACTGTGATGAACACATGGATACATGTGGGTCTTTTTGATAGAATGATTTACTTTCCTTTGGGTACATACTCAGTAATAAGATTTGCTGTTTTGAATGGTAGTTCTACTTTTAGCTCCTTGAGAAATCCCCAAACTGTTTTTTCGCAGTGGCTAAACTAATTCACATTCCCTCCAGCGGTCTATAGGCATTTCCTTTTTTCTGCAGCCCTGTCAAATTTGTTTTTATCATTATTATTTGCATAGAAGGCGAAATAGCCAGATATGCGATTGTATACTGATTCATGGACTATAGCCAATGGTTTGGCTGGATGGTCAGGAACTTAGAAGCAGCATGATTGGAAAATTGGTGACAAAGAAATTTGGGGAAGAGGTATGTGGATGGACTTCTCTGAGTGGTCAAAAACTGTGAAGAAATTTGTATCCCATGTGAGTACTCACCAATGGATGACCTCAGCAGAGGAGCATTTTAATAATCTGGTGGACAGGATGACCCTTTCTGTGGACACCACTCAGCCTCTTTCCCTAGCCACTCCTATCATCACCCAGTGGGCTCATGAACAAAGTGGCCATGGTGGCAGGGAGGGAGGTTATGCATGGGCTCAGCAACATGAACTTCCACTCATCAAGGCTGATCTGGCTATGACCCCAATTTGCCAGCAGCAGAGACCAACACTGAGCCCTCAATATGGCTCCATTTCTCGGGGTGATTGGCCAGCTAACTGGTGGCAGATTGATTATATTGGACCTCTTCCATCATGGAAAGGGCAGAGATTTATCCTCACTGGAATAGACACTTACTCTGGGTATGGGTTTGCCTATCCTGCATGCAATGCTTCTGCCAAGACTACCCTTTGTGGACTTATCCACCATCCTGGTATTCCATACAGCATTGCCTCTGACCAAGGCACTCACTTTACAACTAAAGAAGTGTGGCAGTGGACTCATGCACATGGAATTTGCCAGTCTTACCATGTTCCCCATCATCCTGAAGCAGTTGAATTGATGTTCATGCCATTAACTAGTCTTACCATGTTCCACACTATCCTGAATCAGTTGGATAGATAGAATGATGGAATGGCCTTTTAAAGTCAAAATTATAATGACAACTAGGTGACAATACTTTGCAGGGCTGAGGCAAAGTTCTCCAGATGCTCTGAATCAGCATCCAATATATGGTACTGTTTCTGCCATACCCAGAAATCAAGGAGTGCAAGTGGAAGTGGCACCACTCACCATCACCCGTAGTGATCCACTAGCAAAATTTTTGCTTCCTGTTCCTGCAAGATTACTTTCTGCTTGCCTAGAGGTCTTAGTTCTAGAAGGAGGAACACTACCACCAGGAGACGAAACAACGATTCCACTAAACTGGAAGTGAAGATTGGCACCTGGACACTTTGGGTTCCTTCTACTGTTAAGTCAATAGGCTAAGAAGGGAGGTACAGTGTTGGCTAGGGTAATTGATCTGGAGTCTCAAGATGAAATCAGGCTACTACTCCACAACGGAGGTAAAGAAGAGTCAGCATGGAGTACAGGCGATCCATTAGGGTGTCTTTTAGTATTACATGCCCTGTGCTTAAGATCAATGGGAAACTACAACAGCCCAATCCAGGCAAGACTACAAATGACCCAGACCCTTCAGGAATGAAGATTTGGGTCACTACCAGAAAAAATTTAAAAACTAAAAAAAAAAAAAAAAAAAAAAAAAAAAAAAAAAAACCAAGACTTTCTGAGGTGCTTACTGAAGGCAAAGGGAATACAAAAGTAGTTGTCAATACCAGCTATGACCACATGACCAGTTGCAGAAACGAGGAGTGTTATTGTCATGAATACTTCCTCCTTCTTTTGTTAAAAAGATGTTTGTGCATGTATACACTGTACTAAGGAAATGCATGTATACACTGTAAAAAGAAAAAATTTCCTTTTTCCTTTATGTTGTAACATAAGATTTAGTGACTTCATATCAGCATTGAAGTATTGCTAACTTTATGTAATAGTATTTGGGTTGGGGATTGGTTTATTTCCAGTTGTATGAAGGATAGTTGTATCATGTCAGGGATAATTATGACCTTATTATTGTTTTTATTTGAAGATTATGTATGATCTCAAGAGATGTGTATGGGTTTAAGTTAACAAAGGGTGGACTTGTGATGGTTAATACTGAGTGTCAACTTGATTGGATTGAAGGATGCCAAGTATTGATCCTGGGTGTGTCTGTGAGGGTATTGCCAAAGGAGATTAACATTTGAGTCAGTGGGCTAGGAAAGGCAGATCCACCCTTAATCTGGGTGGCCACTATCTAATCAGTTGCCAGTGGGACCACAATATAAAGCTGGCAGGAAAACATGAAAATATTAGACTGGCTTAGCCTCCCAGCCTACATCTTTTTCCTGTGCTGGATGCCTCCTACCCTCAAACATAGGACTCCAAGTTTTTCAGCTTTGTTACTCAGACTGATTTCCTTGTTCCTCAGCTTGCAGATGGCCCATTGTGGGACCTTGTGATTGTATAAGTTAATACTCCCTAATAAACTCCATAATATTTTATATACATAATATATATAATTATTATATATAATATATAATATGTTGTGTATATATATATATCCTATTAGTTCTGTTTCTCTAGAGAAGCCTAGTACAGTAATTCTCAAACATCATTGTTTAATCTCAATGAAATGTAATCAAATCTAATGTTTTTAAGATTAAATATCAATTTTTTTGTACTTTTTTCTAAAAAAGCAGCTTATAAGGAAGGACTCATTGGTTTGCTTAGACTACCAAAACAAAGAAACACAGGTTGAGTGGCTTCAAAACAATAATGTATTTCCTTACAATTTTGGAAGCTAGAAATCTGACATCCAAGTGTCACAATATATATTTTTTTTAATCTTCTCTCATTGGCTTGTACATGACTGTCTTCTCCCTTTATCTTTACATGTTCTTTCTTCTGTCTGTGTCTGTATCAAAATCTCCTCTTCTTAAAGGATACTAGTCATATCAGGTTAAGGTTCATCCTAATAACATAATTTTAAAATACTTACCTCTTTTCTGTAATATTATTACCATAATAATATTAGCAGGAAATCTACTCTCTTAGTTTTAACAAACGATACAATACATTTATAGGCAAAACGCTGTACAACAAATTGTTAGACTTATTCATCTTGCATAACTGAACCTTCATATGTGTTGATCAGCAATTCCCTGTCTCCTTCTCCTCTTGTCCATGGCAATTACAATTCTATTTGCTTCCATGAATTTGTCTATTTAGATAACTCATATAAGTGGAAGCATGCAGTATTTGTCTTTCTGTGATACTTATTTCACTTAGCATACTCTTCTCAAGGTTTATCCATATTAGTGTTAACGATAGAATTAGAGGCAAATAATATTCCATTGTATGTATATAACAGTTTTTTATACACTTATTTATTGATGAACATTTAGATTGTTTTGACCTTTAGCTATTGTAAATAATCCTGCAGTGAATATGAGAGTGCTAACTTCTCTGCCACATCCCTTTTTCAATTGTTTTGGATAAATTCCCAGAATTGAGTATGCTGGGTCATATGGTAATTCTATATATTTTCTGGTCTCTTCTTACTGTTTTCCATTGTGGCTGCCCCATTTTGCATTCCTCCATCAGCATACAAAAGTTCTAATTCACCCACAACCTTGCCAATACTTGTTATCTTTTATTGTTGTTTTAATACTGGTCATTGTAACAGATATTAAGCTCATATCTCATTGTGGTTTTGATTTATGTCTCCCTGATGATTAGTGATGTTGAACATCTTTTTTTATATACCTATGTTTTCTCTGGAGAAATGTCTACTCAAATGAAGCCAACCACAGACCCCCTTTCCAAGCTGCAGACCCAACTGGAGGAGGGAGAACAGTCTCCACTGGGAATAAATTTTGAAGCTTGGGTTCATTAACTGAACCTGTACATATCAATTGCATTTTTAAATTGGGTTATGTGCTTTTTTGGTATTGAGTTGTAGCAGTTTCTTATATTTTGTGAATCAATCCATTATCAGATAAATGGTTTAGAAACATTTCCTTCTATTCTGTAAGTTGCCAATTCACTCTATTGACAACTTCCTTTTCTGTTCAGCTTTTCAGTTTGATGTATTCTCACTGTCTATTTCTGCTTTTCTTGGCCTGTGATTCTGGTATCTGTATTAGTCCATACTCATGCTGCTAATAAAGATGCACCTGAAACGGATAATTAATAATAAGGAAAGAGGTTTACTTGACATACAGTTCCAGATGGCTGGTGAGGCCTCAAGAAACTTACAGTCATGGTGGAAAGGAAGGAAAACACAGCCTTTGCCTGTTACCAAGTTCCGAAGCTGCTTCCACTCTACTGGTACCAACTTACAGTATTAGTCCATTTTTATGCTGCTGATAAAGACATACCTGAGACAGAAGAAAAAGAGGTTTAATTGGACTTACAATTTCACATGGCTGGGAAGACCTCAGAATGGTGGTGGGAGGTAAAAGGCACTTTCTTACGTGGTGGTGGCAAGAGAAAATGATGAAGATGCAAAAGCAGAAACCCTTGATCAACAGATTTCATAAAACTTATTCACTACCACGAGAACAGTATGGGGGAAACTGCCCCCATGATTCAAATTATCTTCCACCAGGTCCCTCCCACAACACGTGGGAATTATGGGAGTACAATTCAAGATGAGATTTGGGTGCAGACACAGAGACAAACCATATCAAATAGAAGATAGGTTAAACATGGCATACTCACAAATGGCATCCTATAAAAAGTGTGTGAAATATTTCCATGTGTTCATGTTGATGAAGCTGCAAGATTTTTTGTGATAAAAACAAAAACTGTACATTAAATTATGTTACCTTTTTATAAGAAATAAGGAAAGCAATGTATGTATATATGTATGTAGTAGTTCTACTGGAAGCATTAAAATCATTCTAAAAGTAACTAATAATAAATACTAAATATCACCTAATGGTTTTATTTTTTGTGGAATAAGTATTATAGTTTTAAGACTACTTTATGCATATTATAGGGTAAATCAAAAAGTTGTATTACCATCATTGTTACTATAAAAGAGAAGAGAGATAAGAATATAAATCATAAAATTTGAGAGAAAAGCTAAAGCTAATTTTGATTTATGAAATAGCAAGGTGAATGCATAATTTAATATCTAGTTTTGTTCTTAGAAATGTCCTAAAAGTAATGGCATGCCAGTGACAGAAGTTATGCTTAATCTCCAGGTGTTTATTTCTAAACATTATTTGAGACTAAAATGAATCAAGCTTCCTTTGAGGAATGGCTGATTCTGGACTAGGTCCGGAGCAGAGAAAATAAAAGGGATATTTTGTGTTTTTACAAATATCACAGATACATAGAATTTTTTTGGAAAGGCACATAAATATTAAAAAGCTAACACAAAGAATGTCAACAAGATGCAGGAGCCAATTTAGTAATCCTAATCTCCATATTTGTCAGCATTTGAACATTGAAAAGAATAATTATTACAATGGATTGTAACACACTGAATAGATAAATATCCATGGATTTTTAGAGATATTAAGAAAGCAGGGAAAACACACTAAATTACAAACATTGGAAGTGACTCTTACATTGACTCCTTACTCTAAAAATTGGTAACAGAATAGCAAATTAAATATTTATGCTGTATTTTTAGGTGAAATTGTTATTCACCTATTGTCACTCAGGAAGTGCCATTCATTAAAGAAAAACTTTGGCTAATAAATGTAAAATGAATATTTTGCTGTCTCCAATATAGATAATTAATTGAGTAAAAGATTATCAGTGGATGCTAGAGTCAAAAAGTAAAATGTTGGGAAATGCAGTTTTCACGTAAAGTCTAAATACCACCATATGAATTATAATTTCAAATACAATTTATAATTTCAAATATTTCAACTTTTGAAATATACATATATTGATACAGATATCTGTATAAATATATATTTTAAACATATATTTATAGTATATATATTTAAATAAATTTATTTTAAAATAGGGCTATCTAGTTGCTATCACCTTAATTGAGTAATTGAAGTGAATACCACAAATAGTACGCCAATCAGAATTTATATGCCTTCTCATCCGATGCAACATGAAATATAAAAGCATCTCTTATGTCGCTTTCTAATAAATAATATTCAACTTAAATCTAATAAATATATAGAATTTGCTGTGTATGAGACACTCAGAGGATAGAGAGCTGCTTGAATAACATCATAAGGAAACATACAAATGCAGCATGTGAGGCATTCTACAAGCATCTAGTTTAATCTTCTCACCATGTTGATGACGGGAAACAAAGAGACAGAACATTTCAGGAAAAATATATAGTCACCAAAAGCAATTTGGTTTGAGTCTTTGTTTGAACCACTGAATTTCAAACTATGAATGGCTCAGAGCCCTCAGACGTGCAAATTTGGGTCACTCCAATAGATAAAAATCCACAGCTTGCTGCAGGCAAAAGGACAGACTGGTGCAGGAAGGTGATTGGAAGCTAGGAACATATGACCAGTTACAGATCACATGTTAAAAATACATTTGTGTCTGTATAAACCTATTAAGAAAATATCTTTGTTTTCTTTCCTTATTCCTTGTTATATAAGAGAAGGTATGTTGAAATTGTATCAGTATGTGTCTCCCTGACTCTAGAAAACTCTAAATAAAACAATAAACATGTATAGTAAAAGGAAACAAGTATAGTAAATGAAGATATCCATAGCTGGTTGGGACCTAGGGAATCTGGACTCATTTTGTTTCTAGCTTTAACTTGTTATATGCTTTTTATGTTATTCATGTCATTATTAATGTCATTCCTTTCACTGGAAAAATGAGAACTCTAAGGTCAGCCATATTTATTGGCTAACTACATCTTGAAAGCCTGATCTCTTCGTGTAATAAACTGAGGGATAAATAAGTACGTAGATGTGAAGAAAATAGATATGTCCCTTACCCACAATAGATTTAAGTATATTGGGAAAAGAATCATATTAATTAAATAACACTCAAATATGTGAAATTCAATTCAAATTGAAATAAGAGATATGGAGAAGAATAACAGGATGAATGGAAACAACTTTAGGTAAGTGAATGACAATTGCTTTTCTGAATCATTACATTTTCACTTGGGATAGAAGAATGAGAAGAAATCAACCAGACAAAGAAAGGAAAGCAGACGCCAAGCAAAGTAAAGAGCATGACAGCATGTAAAATGGTCCTGAAAAACAAACCTGAAACTGAAGAAAGACCAAGATGTCTTGACCTTTTTCAGTGAGAGAACAAGTAAAAAAAAGTAAGATTGGAGAAGTTGGCAGGATAAGATCATGCAGGAAACTGCAGGCCATGGTAAGCAGTTTGAATTTTATTCTGAAAAGGTAAGATCCATTGAAGGGTTTTAACATGTTCAAATGTACACATACACACACACGCACACACAGAGACACACACAGAGATGGTTACACACACAGAAATTGGTGCTAAACCAATTTGATCATATGATGTATGGACATACATATGTGTGCGTATGTGTGTGTGTCTGTGTGTGTCTGTGTGCGTGTGTATCCACACGCACACACAATTGACTCTTCAGCAGCATGAGGGTCAAGGGCACTAACACCTGGCATACTAAAAGATTTTTCTATAAAAGAAATTTTAAATGTTTATGAATATGTATTAGGTGTATATATTTATGGAACACATGACATATTTTGACACAAGCTTCAATGTGTAATAACAACATCAGGGTAAATGTAGTATCTATCACCTCAAGCAGTCATCCTTTCTTTGTGTTACACACAATCCAATTATATCGGTTTAGTTATTTTTAAGGGTACAATACATTATTATTGACTGTAGTCACCCTGTTGTGTTATCAAGAATTAGATCTTATTCATTCTCACTTGCCCCCCACCAATACCCTTCACATCCTCTGGTGAACATCATTCTACTTTCTATCTCCATGATTTCAATTGTTTTAAATTTTTAGCACCCACAAATAAGTGAGAACATGCAAAGTTTGTCTTTGTGTTTACAGCTTATTTTCTTTAATATAATAACTTCCAGTTTCATCCACGTTGTTGCAAATGACAGGATCTGACTCATTTTTATGACTGAATAATACTCCGTGGTGTATATTACTACATTTTATAAATAAATTCATCTGATGATGGGCACATAGGTTGCTTCCAAATCTTAGCTATTGTGAACAGTGCTGCAGCAAACATGAGAAGGCAGATAGCACTTCGATATGCTGATTTTCTTTCTTTTGGGTATATACCTAGCAGTGGTATTGTTGGATCATATGGTAGCTCTGTTTTTCGGTTTGTTTTTTTGTTTGTTTATTTGTTTTGGCAACTGCCAAACTGTTCTCCATAGTGGTTTAGTAATTTACATTATCACCAGTAATGTAGGAGGGTTCCTTCGTATCCACATCTTCACCAGCATTCATTATTGCCTGGCTTTTGGGTTAAAGGCATTTTAACTGGACTGTGATGATAACTCATTGTAGTTTTGATTTGAACTTCTCTGATGATCAATGATGTTGAGTACCTTTTTCATATACGTGTTTGCCATCCATGTGTCTTCTTTTGCCCATTCTTCAAATTGAATTATTTTTAAAATTTTTCATTTTTAAATTGAATTGATTTTTTCTATAAAGTTTTTGGAGCTTCTTAGATATTCTGATTATTAATCTCCTGTCAGATGGATACTAAATTAGGCTGTTCTTGCATTGCAATAAAGAAATACATTAAACTGAGTAATTTTTAAGAAAAGAAGTTTAATTGGCTCACAGTTCTGCAGGCTGGTACAGGAAGCATGGTGACATCTGCTTCTGGGAAGGCCTCAGGGAGCTTTTACTCATTGCAGAAGGCAAAGTGGGAGCAGGTAGTTCACATGGCAAAAGCAGAAGCAAGACAGAGATGGTGGAGGTACCACACACTTTTAAACAACTACATCTAGTGAGAACTCACTCACTATCACAGGAACAGCACCAAGGGAATGGTTCTAAACCATTCATGAAAAATCCACTATCATGCTACAATCACCTCCCAACAGGTCCCACCTTCAACGTTGGGGATTACAATAAAACATGAGATTTGTGTGGGGACACATACCTAAATGATATCATTCTGATCCTGGCCCCTCCCAAATCTCATGTCCTTCTTACATTTCAAAATATAATCATGCCTTCCCAATAGTCCCACAATGTCTTAACTCATTCCAGCATGAATTCAATACTACAAAGTACAAAGGCTCATCATAGACAAAGCAAGTCTCTTCTACCTATGAGCCTGTAAAATAAAGAACAAGTTAGTTATTCCCAAGGTACAATGGGGGTACAGGCATTGGGTAAATACTCTTGTTCCAAAAGGAAAAAATTAGATCAGCCGAAAGAAAGGGGCTAGAGGCCCTATGTGAGTCCAAAACTCAGCAGTGCAATCATTGAACCTTAAGCCTCCAAAATAATCTCCTTTCACTCCATGCCCCACATCCTGTGCACACTGATGTGAGGAGTGGACTCCCTAGGCCCTGTGCAGCTCTGACCCAGGGCTTGCCAGAGTTCAGCCCCTGCAGCTGCCTTCATGGGCTGGCACTGGGTGGCTGGAGGTTTTCCAGGTGTAGGGGGCAAGCGGTCCGTGAATCTACTATTCTAGAGTCTGGAGGACGGTGACCCTTTTCTCATAGGTCCACTGGGCAGTGTTCCAGTAGGGATTCAGTGTGGGTGCTTAAACCTCACATTTCTCCTCTGCATGGCCCCAGTAGAGGTTCTACAGAAGTGCTTTGTCACTGCAGTAGGCTTCTGCCTGATGCCAAAGATTTTTTATTCATCCTCTGAAATTCAGGTGGAGGTTCCTGGATTAATGCAAGCCTTAACTCTTGCATTCTGTCCTGGCAGGCTTAACACCACATGGAAACCAACAAGGATTATGGCTTGCAACCTCTGAAACAGTGGACCAAGCTATACCCAGGCCCCTTTCAGCTATGGCTGGAGCTGGAGCAACCAAAATGCATTGAGCAGTATACTGAGTCTACACAGGCCAACGGGCCCTGGGCCTGGCTCATGAAACCATCTTTCCTTTTAGGCCTCTGGACCTGGATATCTTTGAGGCCCTTTCCCAATTGTCTTGGCTATCAGCATTTGGCTTCTATGTAGTTATGTAAGTCTCTCTTAATAAGTGATTGTTCCACAGTCTGCTTGAAATCCTCTCTCAAAAAAGCTTTTTCTTTCTCTGCCATGTGGCTAGTCAGCAAATTTTTCAATCCTTTATGCTCTGCTTTCCTTTAAATATAAGTCTCAGTTTTTTAGAGTTGGGGGGGTGAGGTGTAGGGGATGGAATTTTGCTCTGTAGCCCAGGCTGGAGTGCAGTAGCATGATCTCGGCTCACTGCAATCTCCGCCTCCCAAGTTCATGTGATTCTCCTGCCTCAGGCTCCCGAGTAGCTATGACTACAGGTGCCCACCACCACACCAGCTAATTTTGTTGCATTTTTGGTAGAGATGGGGTTTCACCATGTTGACCAGGCTGATCTTGAACTCCTGACCTTACATGATCCACCAACCTCAGCCTCCCAAAGAGCTGGGATTACAGGCATGGGCCACTGTGCCCAGGCAAGTTCCAGCTTGAAGTCATTCTTTTACTCTCACATCTGAGCATAGGCTGTTAAAAGCAGCTATACTACATTTCAAATGCTTTTCTGCTTAGAAATTCCTTCTGCCAAATACCTTACATCATCACTCTCAAGTTGAAACTTCCACAGATTCCTAGAGCATAAATATAATGCAGCCAATTTTTTTTGCTAAGACATAATATGCATGGCATTTGCTCCAGTTTCCAACAAATTCCTCGTTTTCATCTGAGATCTCATAAGCCTGGACTTTGGTGTCCATATAACTATCAACATTTTGGTCACAATGGTTTAACCAGTCTCTAAGAAATTCCAAACATTCCCTCATGTTTTTGTCCTCTTCTGAACACTCAACCCTCATCCAAAATCTGTCTGTTACTCAATTCCAACGCTGCTTCCACATTTTCAGGTGTCTTTATAGCAATGTCTCACTTCTTAGTACCAATTTTCTGCATTATCCATTCTCACAGTGCTATAAATAAATACATAAAGCCTGATAATTTGTTTAAAAAGAGGTTTCATTGACTCAGAATTCTGCAAGCTGTATAAGAAACAGGGCAGCATCTGTTTCTCAGGAGGTCTCAGGGAGCTATGACTCATTGAGGAAGGCAAAGTAGGAGCAGCAAATATTTTCTAATAGTCTTTGAGTTGCGTCTTCACTTTGTTGATTGTTTCCTCTGTTGTGAAGAGGCTCTCTAACTTGATATAATCCCAGTTGTCCATCTTTGTTTTAGATGCCTGTGCTGATGGCGTGTTACTCAAAAAATCTTTGCCCAATGTCCTGGAGAGTTTCTCTAAAGTTTTTTCTTAGTAGTTTCAGTTTTAGATCTTAGATTTTACTCTTTTATATATTTTGATTTGACTTTTCTCTATGGTAAAATATAGGGATCTAGTTTCATTCTTTTCATGTAGATATCTAATTTTCTCAGCACCATTTATTAAAGAGACTGTCCTTTCCCCAATGCATGTTCTTAGCCCTTGCGATGGTTAATATTGAGTGTCAACTTGTTTGGATTGAAGAACACAAAGTATTGTTCCTGGGTGTGTCTGTGAAGGTGTTGCCAAAGCAGACTAACATTTGAGTCAATGGACTAGGAGAGGCAGATCCACCCTCAATCCAGGTGAGCACCACCTAATCCACTGCCAGCACAGCTATAATAAAAGCAGACAGAGGTCCATGGAAGGACTAGACTGGCTAAGTCTTCTGGACGCCATCTTTCCCCCATGCTGGATGCTTCCTACGCTTGAACGTTGCACTCCAAGTTCTTTAGCTTTGGACTTTTGGACCTACACCCATGGTTTGCCAGGGATTCTTGGGCCTTCAGCCACAGAATGAAGGCTGCATTTTTGGCTTCCCTACTTTTGAGGTTTGGGGACTTGAACTGGATTACTTCCTCAACTTGCAGATAGCCTATTGTGGGACCTCACCTTGTGATTGTGTGAATCAATACTCTTCAGTAAACTCCCTTTCATATATATATACGTGTGTGTGTGTGTGTGTGTATATCATAATAGGCCCATCCCTCTAGAGAACCATGCAGCACCTTTGTTAAAAATGAGTTCATTGCAGATTTATGGATTTGTTTCTGGCAACTGTATTCGGTTCCATTGGTCTATGTATTTGTTTTTATGATAATGCCATGCTGTTTATCTCACTATAGCTCTGTAATACAATGTGAAGTCAAGTAATATGATTCCTTCGGTTTTGTTCTTTCTGTTCAGGATAGCTTTGGCTATTCTGGGTCTTTTGTGGTTCTATACAAATTTTAGAATTTTCGGATCCAGGATGATTGATGTAATGAGGAGAAAAATGTGTATTCTGCAGCCAGTGGATGAAATATTCTGTAATTATCTATTTGGTTGATTTGATCTATAAGAGCTATGAGACAGATTCGATCCTTTGTTTCTTTGCTGATTTTATGTCTTGGTAATGTGTTCAATGCTGAAAGTGAGGTATTGAAGTCTCCAGATAGTATTGAAATGTGGCTTATCTCGCTCTCTATCTCTAGTAACGTTTGCTTCATACATCTGGGTTCTCCAATGTTGAGTACATATACAGTTACAGTTATATCCTCTTACTGAATTGACTCCTTCATTATTATATAATGACCTTCTTGGTCTCTTTTTACAGTTTTTACCCTAAAGTCTATGTTGTCTCCTATAGGTATAGCCATTCTGCTCTTTTTTGGTTTCCAGTTGCATGGAATATCTTTTTCCCCTCATTTATTTTCAGACTATTTCTGTATTTATAGGTGAAGTGTGTTTCTTGTGGGTGACAGATTGCTGGGTCTTGTTTTTTTAATCCATCCATCCAGCCACTCTATGTCTTTTAATTGGAGAGTATAGTCCCCTATATTCAATATTATTATTTATAAGTAAGGACTTCCTCCTGCTACTCTATTTGTTTCTGCTTGTTTTGTCATCTTCTCTTCTTACATTTCTTCCTTCCGATTTTTATTTTTGTGAAGCTTATTTTCTCTGATGTTATATTTTAATTTCTTGCTTTTTATTTATGGGATTTTTTTGTAGGATTTTTGATTTGAGGTTATCATGAGGCTTGCAAATAACATATTATAACCCATTATTTTAAACTGATGACAACACTGCTCCCATAGACAAAAAAGCAAAGATAACGTTCACTTTAACTTCACTCCACACTTTAAAATTTGTTTGTTATTTCTATTTAAATCTTAATATACTGTCCATGTCTTCAAAAGTTGTTGTAGTTATGATTATTATTATTTGTTTTTGAGATGGAGTTTCGCTCTTGTTACCCACGCTGGAGTGAAATGGTGCGATCTAGGCTCACTGCAACCTTCACTTCCTGGGTTTGAGCAATTCTCCTGCCCCAGCTTCCCCAGTAGCTGGGATTACAGGTGCCCACCACCACGCCTGGCTAATTTTTTGTATTTTTAGTAGAGACAGGGTTTCACCATGTCGACCAGGCTGATCTTTAACTCCTGACCTCAGGTGATCCACTCATCTAGGCCTCCCAAAGTGCTGGGATTACAGACATGAGTCACCATGCCCTGCAGTAGTTATTTTTGATAGGAAAATTTTTCAGTCTTTCTACTCAAGATATGATTAGTGTATACACTGCAATGAGAGTTGTATTATACTCTGTGTGTTTCTGCTTACTTACTATTAACAGTGAGTTTTATATCTTCAGATGACTTCTTGTTGCTTATTAATTTTCTGTTCTTTCAGATTGAAGAACTCGCTGTAGCATTTCTTGTAGGACAGGTCTGGTGTTTATGAAATCCTTAAGCTTTTGTTTTTTGGAGTAAGTTTTTATTTCTCCTTCAAGTTTAAAAACATTTTTGCTGAATCTACTCTTCTAGGATAAACTGGTTTTTTTCTTAAATCCTTTAAATATGCCACTCTCCCCTGGCCTGTAATATTTGCACTAAGTCTGCTGCCAGAAGTATTGGTGTTCCTTTGTCTGTCATATTTTTTTTTTTTTTGCTCTGATTGCTTTTAGAGTCTGTTTTTCATCTTTGAACTTTAGGGGTTTGATTATTAAATGTCTTAAGGTAGTCTTATGTGTATTAAATCTCCTTAATGTTCTATACCCTTGTTGTACTTGAAGATTGATATCTTCCTTTGGGTTTGGGAAGTTCTCTCTTATTATACCTTTGAATAAGATTTCTACCTCATAATCTCTCCCTACCATCTCTTCAAGGCCAGTACCTCTTAGGATTGTCTTTTTGAAGCTATTTGGTTTGTCCTTTTGAGGCTATTTTCTAGATCTTGTAGGCATGCTTCCTTTTTAAATTCTTTTATTGTTTGTGTCCTCTGTGTATTTTCAAATAGGCTGTCTTCAGGTTCACGAATTCTTTCTTCTCTTTGTTCAATTCCACCAGTAAGAGACTCTGATGCATTTTTAAGTATATCAATTGCATTTTTCAGCTCCATAATTTCTGCTTAATTGTTTTTAATTATTTCAACTTCTTTGTTAAATTTATCTGATAGGACTCTGAATTCCTTCACCATATTATCTTGGATTTTGTTGAGCTTCCTCAAAACAGTTATTTGAATTCTCCATTTTAAGGTTCATATATTCCTATCTCTCTGGGATTGGTCACTCGTGCCTTATTTAGTTCATTTGGTGAAGTCGTTTTCCTTCATGGTCTTGATGCTCATGAATGTCCATCAATGTCTGGGCATTTATAAATGAGATATTTATTGCAGTCTTCACAGTCTGGGCTTGATTCTACTTGTCCTTCTTGGGAAAGGTTTCCAGATATTCAAAGGGACTTGGGTGTAATGATCTGTTTGTTATCTGCAGGCATATCTGCTTTAGGGAGCATTAATAATGCTGTGGTGCTTGCAGACTCATAAGGGTGCCACCTTGGCGGTCTTGGATATGACCTGGGGGAGTTCTCTGCATAACCAAGCAGTCATTCTTGTTCTCTCCCTTTAACTTTACCCCAAACAGAAACCCTTTCTCTGCTCTTAGCTGCCTGGAACTGGATGAAGGGTGACACAAGCAGCCCCGTGGACCCCACCATTGGGACTGCTCTGGATCAAATCCCAAGCCTGAACAGCACTGAGTCTTTTCCAAGACCCACAGTGATCACTGCCTGGGTACCAGCTATGTTCATTCATGGCCCAAGGGCTCTAGAATTAGCCAGTAATGAATCCAATCAGACTTGTATCCTTCTCTTCTAGCTGGCCAGTTTTCCCAGGTCTTGGGCTCATCTGGAGATGCCACCCAGAAGCCAGAGCCGGGAGTCAGGAACCTTAGGAATCTACCAGGTGGTCTATTCTACTGAAGCTGTGCTGCCACACAAACTGCAATACCAAGCTCTTCCCCCTTCCCTCCCCTTACCTTAAGCAAAGGAGTTTCTCCTCATGGGCACCAGTGCCCCATGCCCACATCCAGTACTGCCTGGCTATTGCTGATGTTCACTGAAAGCGCGATGACTCTTTAGTCACCGTATGGTGAATGCTGCCAGTACCGAGCCTCTTCCTTCAGGGCAGTGGGCTTCCCTCTGGTCCAGAGACGGTTCAGACATACTATCTAGGAGCCAAGGCCTAGAATCAAGGATACCAGGAGTCTTCTTTGTGGTCTATCCCTCTGTGGTCAAACTGGTACCTAAGCTAAAAGACAAAGTTTCCTCTACTTTTCTCTCCCCTTTCCTCAAGCAAGAGTCTCTCCCCATAGCCATTCCAGCTGTGAATGCACTGGGTCTCACCTGAAACCTGCACAGCTCTGAGTCTCACTTACGGCCTATAGTGAGTACTGCTTGGCTACCACTGCTGATTATTCATGTCCCAATATCTCTTTAGTCAGCAGGTAATAAATTATGTCAGGACTGGGTAGGCCATGGTTTCCTACTGGCCTAGGGTGTGTTTAGAAATGTTGTCTGGGAGCTGGGGCCTGGAATGGGGCCTTGGGACTCTGCCTGTTGTCTTATCATACTGTGTCTGAGCTGATACCCAAGGAGCAAGACAAAGTCCTCTTTACTCTTCTCTCTCCTCTCCTGAAGAAGAGAAAAGGAGTCCTCCCCAGAGCTGCAAACTGTGCTGCCTGCAGTTGAAGTAGGGCTGACGCAAGCACTCTCTTGGTTGCCCCAGTTGGTGTCTCACTAGGTTGCATGCACTGCAAGTAAACTGGCTCTGAGCCCAGCACAGCAATAGGACTTGCCCAGGAACTGTAGTCTTCTGGCCTCAATTGACTTTCAAACTTATTTAGAACTCCAGAGCACTTTAGCCCATGCTGGCAGCACTTGCCAGAATTTATGTTCCAACTGCTGGGATGGGTAATTTGCCTCTAGCTAGGGCTGGCCAAAAAGCTCCCTCTGTAGGCACCAACTAAGTTCGACCCCATGCTGCTATAACAGGAATGTACTGAATTCCAACGAAAAGTCTCCAAATCCCTGTGCTTTCCCTACCCTAAGAACACAGATTCTCTCTCTGTGCCAAGTGGCCATTGCCAGGCTACAGGAGACGGGTGGTGTTTGCAGTTCGAGACTGTCTTTCCTACCGTCTTCAGTGTCTCCTTCCCTAATATGATGTTAAAACCAGGTACTATGACCTGCTTTTTTTGTTTTTATGAAGGTGCTTTTTGTGTGGAGAGTTGTTCAATTTGGTATTCCTTCAGGTGAGTGATTGCTGGAGGCTTCTATTCCACTACTTTGCTCTGCTTCTTCCCCTGCCTGTAACTTTTGATTCACTAAAAACTACTAATAGCCTACTGTTGATCAAAAGTCTTACCAATAACATAAACCGTTGATTAACACATAACTTTGTATCTTATATGTATTATAAACTGTATTTTTATAATATAGTAAGCTAAAGAAAAACTACTATTGAGAAAATCATAAGGAAGAGAAAATACATTTACTATTTATTATGTGGAAGTGGATTATTATAAAGGTCTTCATCCTCATCATCTTCAAGTTGACTAGGCTGAGGAGGAGGAGGAAGAGGAGGTCCTGGTCTTGCTGTCACAAGCATGGCAAAGGGAGAAGAAAATAGGCATATAAGTTGACCCACTCAGTTTAAATCCATGTTGTTAAAAGTTGAAATGTATACACATATACATATTTATATACATTTATATAAAACTTTGATTTCACTTGCTCTGTATAGAGAAAGAATAAAAGGATTGAAAAGAGACCAAGTTTTCCAGGTTGATTGGAAAATTATTGTAGAGGCCACCTGGGAAATGTTTCTGGCTTAGACTTGAGTCTCAGCATTAGGAAAGGGAAAACATGTAAAGATATATTTCTGAAGCTTAATTAAGAGGATAAGGGTAATTACTTGATGGACTGGAGGTGGAATAGGCTTCAAGAATGACTCCCGAGTTTTTGACATGAGCAAGCATTCCTCCTATTAAATGGGACAAAGACTGAAAAGTTCAGTTTTAGGCATGTTAAATTTAAAATGTCAGCAAAGCTCTCCAAGAACTGTAAATTAATGTTCTACATCCTCTGTCCAGCTTTCCACAACCATCATCTTGCCTCCCCTACCTGTTTAATACTTCTTTTTAATCTTTATATGTGCTTTCAGATCACTCTTTAAATTATTCTTTGCAAGCATCAAACATATCTACTCCTAATAATATTTTTACTCTGTTAAAACTATCTGGAATATTCTGACTACTGCACTTCTTCATCCATGTCTTCAAATTAATATTCATTAGAATATGTAAATATTCTTTGTCTTAAAAGATGTATTCTTTCAGAACATTTGCAAGTAGGGAATTCCACTGTATTCTCACTTTGCAATAATCAACCATAGCATTTCATAATTTGAGACAGGTACTGCTTTCCCTACCATTGTGATCTTTGCCACATGTGTTCAGCTTGACCGTTCAGTAGAAATTGGATCACTTCTCATGAACACTGTTTTAGTGGTGAGCCTTCATACTTCAGAATTGGTTTCTGTCTGATGATCAGCATAGCTCAGAGGTGACACTAACTCATAGATAGGGTACTTCTAGCTGAGAGCAGTTTCTCTGTTGAAACATTTTGTACAGTAGCTTGCCAAGGGTTACACACATGAAGACTCTTTGTAAATGCTTTTGATGATGAAAGAATCTAAACTTTGTTTCAGGCAATGCCAAGCACGTGTGCCATTTTCACAATAAACTTTGCATTGGAAATAAAGTTGAAGCAAAGGAATTTTCTTATTTTATAGTAGTTTTTAAATGGTCATGCCTAAGTTCTTGGGAATAAGTTTCAGTTGATAACATTGCATATTTAACATAATTTTTAAAGCAATCCAGTGAATTAAATATTAGACGTACATGATGGTTACAGTCCATAAAGGGAGTTGGCACAATTTATTCTATATCTAAAAAAAGGGAATATATAATTTTTTCTAATAAAACAATTATTCTGAATTATGTCCATTGTTTAATATCTGAATCATTAGCAGAGATTACTTGCAATTTATCTTTCAGATACTTTCTACTAATAGAAATCAACATCTGTTTATTGAGAAATGAGTTATCAGTAAATCTTGCTGTTATTATAGTAGTATCAGCTCAAGTTAATTCCCTACTGAGATTGAAAAACTATGATTACGACAATGAAAAACATATGTTTCAGAAAGACAGTTTGCCATCAAACTACATCAACAATTTAAATAATTAAAATGTTTATATAAACATCCTTTTCCTTGTCGGTAATGGATGAAACACACTTGCTCTCCATTGTATTTTTTTAGCAAATGTTAATGCCAAAAGAAAACTTATTTTTACAATGTTATAATTAAAATCATATATTATTACTGCTTCTATCACATATATTAAAGGAAACTCAATTATTTTGAGAGTTAAGCTTATGTATGATATTTTTAATGGACAAGTAGAACAGACTATATGCCAATGTTCATATACCTGCATAATTGTTTATTTTGACTGAAGAGTATAAAAAAGTCTTAACTTTCCTCTTACTGGAATAAAGAAATAAATTTAAGAGTAATTTTCTTCTGGAATATGTATTTTAAAAATCAAAGTGTTAATAGCTAATCGGGTTGTATCTGGCTACTATACTCAATAATTGTGTTCATATAAATTCCTCTGGAAATACAAAAAAGTTGAAGTTGTTGGTAATGTTTTAGAAATTTCACATCTTAATCAATAGTTTCAGCCTGGTGTTTCCGTTGAACTGCTCTTACATAATGAATTACTGATAGCTTAAATGTTACATATACATTTATTGTTCTCTGAAACAACACAAAAAGCCACTGAAGATTAAAGTGGTAGCATTTGAAATTAGGTCTTTAGAAAGGAAGTTTGAGCTATAAAAAGGAGTTTCTCAAAAGGTAGAAGAGGTAGGAGAGGTAAGATTTTTCTGTTTTTAGGCAATTTCTTCCCAGAAAGTAACAACTTTTTTTTTTAATTACACACTCTGCAACCATAGTTCATTTCTCTACCGTAAGAAGCAAAAGAAGCAGTATGCTTTCTCTAAACACCAACAAGAAACATCATGTAGCAAGAAAAAAGTCTGTATCTATTAAAAATGTTAACGTTGTAGGTAATCATTATTCTCTGCATTTTGCAGTTGTGTCTTTCCAACAATTCTCAATCTCTGACAAATTAAACATTTCTCAATGATTTTAAGACTTAATTAAAAACTGAACCTTCCTATTTAAAGTCTCTACACTTTAAATCGTCTACATTCCCAAGATTAAAACCTTTGAAAGAAATTATAAGTTAAGGCAAGATCAGTGCTGAAGCATGACATTTACATTGTGTGAAATGGATTTAATCACAGGAACAAGCATAGTAAACTAAACATAGTAAAAATGGATTTCATCACGGGAATAAGCATAGTAAACTAAACACAGTAAAATATTAAACCTCTTTAATATTAACAAAGGTTAATATTAAAACCAAAGCTAACAAAAATGCAGTAGCTTATGATATTGGGTAACCAAAGAAGATATTTCATTTGCTCTGCATACTTACTTTCTCAATTAAAATGAAGTAAACTTGATCTCTATCATAATCCATCAATGTCAGGGAAGCTGAGTATTGATTAGTAGATTAATATTTCCCATTGCATTAAGAATATTCTGAATTTAGTATGGTTTACAACATTAGACTGAACTTAAATATTGGTTAGAAAACCATATGCTAGCTGGAAACAGAGGCTCAAGCCTGTAGTCCCAGGTACTTGGAAGGCTAAGACAGGAGGGTCAGTTGGAAGCTGCAAAGAGTTATGATCACACCACTGCACTGCAGCCTGGGCAACAGAGTGAGACCTTGTCTCAAAACAACAAAAAAAGTCACACAAAAAAATTATATGCTATAGGTCTTGCTGCAGCTAAAACCTCCAAAACCAGATTTCTAGAAATTCAGAAAGTGTAAGTCCATAATTCTCTAAAGAAATAGTGGTTTATAGTGGGAAAACACTTATATTGTCATATACTATCTGCATAACATTGGCTAAATTATTAAATTTCATTCAGCCCTTTTTTTCTCATTAACGAAATGTAAATAACAATACAGATATATTAGTTTTGTTTTGGTACTAAGTGTTATAACATTTTAAATGTCCCTACAATACTTTCTGTCAAAATTAACATTTTATAAACAATAGGTGTTTTCATCCATCAAGCTAAATCTTGAGTAAATCTCACAAAATTTCATAGTTCCACTGATTCATCTGAAGAATAACTTTTAGGGCAAGTCAATATATATGGACTGAATATCTACTATTAATCTGTATACATGGTATGGAGGTGATTTAGAAAATCATTGCAATGTGGTTCATATCCTTAAACGATTTATAGAACATAGTAAACTTTGTTATCACCTTCCCAGAGTTCATTCCACTTGAGAAAGATAAAAACAATTTTATTCCCCACACCCTACTAGATACAAAATGTTGAGATGCCATTCATTGAAATGTTCCTCTTTTGTGACAACACTCAATCCGAAAACAACCTTTACTTCCTTGAACTACCAAATTCACCAAACACAAGCCCATATTCTATAACATTTTCCTCCCAACACTCTTTTACTGAGTTCTTAATGGTGAACAATCTTCCTTATTGCAGTGAGAAATATGCATATCTTTGATCACATGTGTATTCTTGGTGGTTTTTGGTTGGTAGGCATCAAAGCACCTGTTAGTCACTTGTATAGTAGCTGTAGAGATAGATGAAATTTTTTCCTGCACACATAAAGAATTGAAACTTTGTCTAGGATAGGTCAAACACTGACAAATTTAAATTGAATGGGAGGGACACATAATTCAGTTCTCAGCCAATCATCATATGGCATTTCTGTTCAAAAATGGATGTATGACTTGAATCAGTCTAATCAGAATGAAGAACAATATGACCACTATGAAAACTTGATTCCTCTCACCTTCTGGGTATTGATATTTGTGTATATGACCCTTGAATTGCAACAGCCATTCTTCTGCCATGTAAAAAGCCAGATTGAGTAAAAAGAAAACAGAAACAAAAAAACAGAAAACAAGCAAAATCTTACTACAAAACTACTGAAAGAAATCATAGATGACACAAACAAATGGAAAAAAAATCCCATGTTTATGTATTGGAATTATCAATATTGCTAAAATATCCATATTTCCAAAAGCAATCTAAAGAAGGAATAACAAAGAGAATCATAGAGAGATGGGGAGGGAAACTTGGTCAAATGACGCTTGATATTTTCCCTACCACTGGAAGGTAGTGATGTATAAGCCAATAAGTCATTTTCATTTTTAAGCCAATTTTGACTGCTTTTTATTATTTATAATTAAGACTATTCTGATGGGTATATATGCTTTGTAATCTACAGAGCATTCACAGGCATGATAGAAGCAGAATCTATTGGACTTTGCCATTGCCTTACAGGGATGGGAATGAGTGGACTGTAATGATGACTCTGACTCAAGGTTTTGATCCTGAATGACTAAGAAATTTATGGTCCTTTAATTTAAATTAGAATATGTCAACTTGTATATTCACTAATATAGAAACAAAAATAACAAAAAGTGGATAACAAAGTTAAGAGAAATACTAATGGTAAATATTTAGCTCCTAAGTGTAAGAAATACTATGAACATTCTTTTAAATGCAGAGTTCTTGAACCTATAACCAGAGAAACTGTTCTAGTATTTTGTGGATAAGTACCATGGATCAATATTTATTTAAAAGAAAAAATAGAAGCAAAGAATGTAAAAAATCATACTAACATAACTTAAAATCTTTCAGAATAGTGAAAACATCAGTGAATTAAAGATATATCATTTATTTAATCATTATTATTTTCAGGACTAGGCTAAAACCTTACAGCATATATAATTTATTTTACTACATCAACTCTAATGTAATTAAGTGTATCCTCACTTTTCAACTGGTCATAAAATTACCTCCCTTTTCCATATCCTAATTTGTCATATGAAAATAATTACATGTATAATGACTCATATTAGCACATTTATGCATAGTGATATCCAAATAAATGTTTTTAAAATGAGCTATTTCTTCAGATTAAGTACCATATTAAGGCCAGAAAATTAGAGGAATAAAACTTTCCATCAGAATCAAGTTTTTTACCTACAATGTTTATGACCAGATCTTATGTGGAACAGGAGTTTCTCCAACTTCACTGTGTCTGATAAAGAAAACGATATACACCAAAAACATGTTTGGCTGATTCCCTTGAACATTTCTGGGCTCCCCTTCAATTTTTACCTGACAGCTCTGAGCTTTGGAAGAAAACCCCTGCTGATATTTCTGTTCTACCAGATATAGCCCCCTGACAGGGCTACATGAGCTATGATGGCAACTCCTGTCCCAGATGTAAGAACTGTTTTCATCCTTCAAGAGTGAAGGAGGGTGGAAAGAAGGTTGATACATGTGGCCATAACAGTTGCCAGCTGCTCCTCTTTCCTGCCTTCTGGTATTTAGTGTACCTGGGCTGAAAGCCCAGTCCTCATGTTGGCCCGGTAACATTTTGTGATGCCAACACTTACTGCATGAATCTCTCCCTGAGCATGCACAGACACTGTGAGGAATAGTCTGAACGGTCTGTGGGGTACTCGACTGCTTTATGTGGAGATGTTTTGACTTCGGACCATACAGAAAGCTGTGTCCCTAGGCAGGTGTGAAACTACAAATGAGACTCCAGTTTACTTCAGTTGGAATCTGCTATAGTTTTTCAAATCATCAGTCTATTGGCCGAGTCAAATGTTTCTGGAAGCCTCCAGTTTTCAAAGACAATTGTATATTTTTGTTGTTTTACCTACAAATACCTCATCCCATTTTGTTCGACACAATATATACTTATTAATTCCAACCAGCAAGCATATTTTAAATCTGTTTTTTTTTTTTTTTTAATTCTGGAAGACTAGCCATGAATGGTTTACTATGCTGGGCTCATGGTAGACACTAAATATGTGTTGGCTATTATTATTTTTATTGTTATAAAAGAATGCAAGTGGTAGAGGAGTGTAGATCTTACTCAAAGCAGGCAGGTCATGTTTTCAGATTCTGGTTTTTTTTAGAGATGGTCCTATTTGATTGCTCCAATCATTATATCTCTATTCAGATATGAGTATACATAGAAGACAAGTGTATGAAGTCTGCAATCTAACTCTTAGGCTGATGCTTAGAATATAAAAGCTCTGTAGTTTGAATGTGTCTTGCAATTTGTGATGTAGCTATAGTTCTACTTCTTAAATTTTTACTTATGATGGTATTTATAGAAAAGATATTGCATTTTCTGACACATTTTCACTTCTGGTGAACACAGAAACACACTGCTCACTTCTCGTCAGCTTCCCAAATTCTGTAACCTTTATCTTGAAGATAGATGCCTGTATTACAGTACATTCTTTGGGTTCTTGGATTCTACTCCTTCTTCACGTTTTTGAAGTCCTCCAGGGCTTGCATGTGTTGTAGGGCAGATTCTTGGGTCCTTGACTCAAATCAAGCCTTTCTTATCTATCTTATTGATATCTTTTGGCCAACCAACTTTTTATCATATTCTGTCTAATAACCCTACAAATACATACTGAAATTGCAGTGAAAGAACAAAATCTTTAAAATTTTGTTTTGTTTTGTTTATGTCCAAGAAATCAGAAATACTAAGAGATAATGCAACAAATAGAAGGTAGAGACTGCATAGACTTTGTAGTCATTTCCACAAAGTAGAGAGGAGAACCAAGAGTGAATTTGTGACATTAAAGAAAGCACCATGAAAATAATGGAAGAAACAAAATAGTGACAAAAAGGATAAAAAGTTTTCTTTCCTACCTTTTCTCTTGAATATTCTTCTTAAATATTATTCTGTATTTTTGTTAGCACTGTCCTTTGAATACCTGTTTTAGGTACTCAAAATAATTTATACAGATACTCAACTATCTGTGGTTTATTGAAATAAGTTATTGACTTTCATTAATACCCTTCCATGAGCTTATTCAGGAGCACAAGATCCTTTCACCTCACAGCTTCATTGCCCTCCAGATCCTTGAAGCACCATCCATTCAGCCAAAACGCGGTGAAAAAATTTGACATTGGCAGTGGGAGGATTTTAAAGACAATCCTGGTAGTGGTATGCTGTATGTGACTTCCACTGACAATTCATTAGTCAGAATTCAGCACAGAGTCATACCTGATGACAAGGGATACTAGAACCTGTAGCCTAGTTGTATATGCATTCAAGAGAAGCAATCAGATATGGGTGATCATTAGCAGTCTGCCAAAAATCAATTTACAAGATGACTTTTTCTGGCTATTCTACTTTTATTCTGTCTGTCTCTGAAATAGTCAGGGGTTAGGTAATAATCTAGTAACTAAGTCATAGAAACATGTTTAAGAATAGATTTCTTTCCACTTTCAGTTATTAGAGTGGTAAAAAGCAAAGGAATTAGTTGGCATTTGCAGTGGAAGGGCTTGTGTATTAGGGTTCTCTAGAGGGACAGAACTAATAGAATAAATGTATATATAAAGTGGAGTTTGTTAAGGAGTATTGATTCACACACTCACAAGGTGAGGTCCCACAAAAGGCTGTCTGCAAGCTGAGGAGCAAGGAAACCAGTCCACATCCTGAAGCCTCTGAAGTAGGGAAGCCGACAGTGCAGCCTTCATTCTGTGGTCAAAGGTCCAAGAGTCCAAAAGCTGAAGAACTTGGAGTCTGATGTTGAGGGGCAGGAAGCATTCAGCACGGGAGAAAGATGTAGGCCAGAAGACTAAGCCAATCTAGTCTTTCCACTTTCTTCTGCCTGCTTTTATTCTGGTCACATTGGCAGCTGATTAAATTGTGCCCAACGAGATTGAGGGTGGGTCTATCTTTCCTAGCCCACTGACTCAAATGTTAATCTCCTTTCGCAACGCCCTCACAGACACACCAAGAAACAATACTTTGCATCCTTCAATGCACTCAAGTTGACACTCAATATTAACCATCACAGGTTGTGTGTGTACATATGTGTGCATGTGTGACTTTGTATATTTGTGTATAATAAGATTTGAAGATGGGAAGAAATTTTTGAGAATGATTATTGAAAATAATTTTCCTTCTTATTTTTAAATTATTTCTACAAATAGGAGAAGCCAAGATATATGTGATAAGAAGAGAAAAACACTAAAATTTACATTAAATGTGGAATATTAATGATCTCACCTACTACTTATTTTACCTTAGCTGATTAATTTAATTTCTCTGACCTTTGGATTTCAACTCTAAAAAATGGGAATTGCAATGCCTAATGTCACAAGTGTTCCTGATTTCCTAGTACATTCATACCCCTTTTTTTTTACTTTTGCCAACTCAGATTCTGTCCTTTTTTCCCCCCTCTTACCCCAAAGCAAAGGAAATGTCATCAGTCATCAGTGTATATCTTATGATTTATGATTCTGAATCAAAAGACTGGAGATAGAGCAAGCAAAACTAAGGGGAAGGATAAACAGAGAAGGAAACCTTCACTATAAAGATCTGGGAAACAAAGAGATTCTAAAAGTAGGAGATTGGGTAATAAGAAAAACAGAAATAATGTTTTTATTAAGAAACATTATCGGATATGAAATAAATTATCTCCCAAGTTCTCATAAAAGTAAAAGTTGCAAAAACAGTTTTAAAATTACTTTTTGTCTTCACCGTGATTCGTTACATACGATTCTATGCAACAATTGACCAGACAAGTTCTTAGATTTTTAAGTTTGTTTGTCACTTGAAGGGTTGTCACATAGGAAATAAATGTAAAAATTATTTGCAAGTTGTAAAGATTATATACAAATGATTATTACTATTATTGTCAATAACCCAGTTATATGCAGCTTTAGATTTTTTTAAGTGAAACGGAATTTGCTTTAGCAACGAAGTCTATGTTGCTCAGGAAATACTGGTTTGAAGGTTACAGTGAATATATTTTAAGCAAATATCAATAAAATATATATAGAAGAAATGTACACCTACACAAACACATACAAACCTACACCAGCCTAGACATCTTAATTTAGATTTATCATAAATGCGCTAACTTTGCATATTGATTAGTTAGAATTATATTAACATTCCTATCAGAGTAGTGTTGATAAGGGTCAATTGAGACTTCATTTTTAGAATTATTCATTACAGTCAAGATTTGAAAGAAATTATTTGCATAAATTTTAGAAGTGTCAGGATTGCAAAGTCTTAAATTCCTTAGCCAAGGCCCAGCCCAGCCTCAAGCAATATCTTCTCATTTTACACAAGGCTTATAGCTTTCATTAATAAATCCTTGATTGTTAAAATATAACTTCAAATAGTATTTAATTATTTCATTGGTGAATAGCTTTCCTACATATCCAAAGTTGGCATCTATACCCCAATGGGATTTCAGTCATAATGAATTACATTTTTAAATATTTTTAAAACCACTCAGGTTCCCAGAGATTACCTCATTAGGGGGATGCTAAAGGATTATATATAATCACTAAAATCTGTGAAAGAATTTTTGATCTTAAAAATGTACATTAATTTCCATGATTTTCAAAAATCATTTGCTCTGCAAAACTTGATATGTTAATTTTAATAAACTTTTTTTGGTTTATTCTCTTAAACTGTACTCACAATTTGTTTTTTTTTTCCACCAGGAAATTTCTATAGGTCACAAAATGATTTCACTGATTGCAGAGAGTTGAAGTAGTGAATGACTACTGCAAGAAATGGTTTTGTATAAATGAGTTCTCTATTTAGGAATTCTACCCAGTTTTAAAATATTACTATATAATTGAATACAAGAAATAGTAAAGGCATTGGCATTATATATGCCAGTGTAAGTAGAAATAGTTCTACAGGCACACTCCCCACTTTCTAACAGTTGTAGATATTTTTAAATTTCATATTAGCTAAGAAAAATATTTACTGAAAACTAGGCTAAAACAGTTGGAAAAATAAAAATTTTACCTAAGATAGTGAAAGAGCTGGTAAAATTAAAATGGGGAACTTAAAAAAATTCTTAAATATATGCTTCATTGGGGTTTGTGTAAATCACTATTTATTCGAGTCAGCCTTGAGGATATAGCTAGTATCAGAAAGACAGCAAACTGTGGTTCTTAGTCAACCAGTGAAAAAGAAGTTGTGATGGTTAATACTGAATGTCAACTTGATTAGATGGAAGGATGCAAAGCATTGTTTCTGGGTGTGTGTCTGTGAGGGTGTTGCCAAAGGAGATTAAAATATGAGTCAGTGGATTGGGAGAGGCAGATCCACCCTCAGTCTGGGTGGGCACCATCCAATCAGCTGCCAGCGCAGCCAGAATAAAAGCAGTCAGAAGAACGTAGAGAGACTAAACTGGCTTAGCCTCCCAGTCGACATCTTTCTCCTGTGCTGGATGCTTCCTGCCTTTGAACACCGGATTCCAGATTCTTCAGTTTTGGGACTCAAACTGGCTTCCTGTCTCCTCAGCTTGCAGGCAGCCTATTGTGAAACCTTGTGATCGTGTGAGTTAATACTCCTTAACAAAACTCCCTTTTTTATATACATCTATCCTACTAGTTCTGTCCCTCTAGAGAATCCTGACTAATACAGAAGTGTAAGTTCCCATTCTTTGATCTTGCACCTATCTCACTCTCTTACAATATATTTTCATTTCTTTAGAGGCACATAACCCTTGGCTTCATTTTCCACTATCCAGATTATGGAATTCATTCTAGATTTATTTTCCTATATACATAGTATTATCTCAAATATATATTATTAAATGAATGAATGAATTTTTAAATATATTTCTTAAAGATTTGTTTTAAGGCAAATAAAAATTGTATATGTTTATAATATACACCATGACGTTTTGAAATATATATGCATTGTGGAATGACTAAATCTACCTATCATACGCATTACCTCATCCACTTATCATATTTTATAGTGAGAACACATGAAATATATTCTCTTAGTGATTTTCAAGAATACAGTTCAAATGCAGTCCCAGGTTTTGAAGAGTCTGAGATAGGGATATCATTTGAGCCTAGGAGTTCGAGGCTGTCGCATGCTATGATCATGCCCATGAATAGCCATCGCACTACCACCTGGGCGACACAGCAAGACCCTATCTCAAAAAACTGCAGTCCATTGTTATGGACTATATGGTTCATTGTTATCACCATGTTGCACAATAGATCGCTTGAACATATTCCTATGATTTGACTGAAATTGTGCATATTTTGACCAACATCTCCCCAGCCCTCTCTTCCCTAGTATTCATGTTGATTGCAACATTATTCACAAAAACCAAGATATAGAGTCAATCTAAATGTCCATCAACAAATTAAGGGCTAAAAAATATATGGTATAGGCTGAGCACGGTGGCTCAAGCCTGTAATCCCAGCACTTTGGGAGGCCAAGGCAGGTGGATCACCTAAGGTCAGGAGTTCAAGACCAGACAGACCAACATGGTGAAATCCCATCTTTACTAAAAAATACAAAAAATTAGCTGGGCACCTGTAATCCCAGCTACTTGGGAGGTTGAGGCAGGAGAATTGCTTGAACCTGGGAGGCAGAGGTTCCAGTGAGCCAAGATTGAGCCACGTAATATTACATATATGATATATAATATTATAATGTAATATTACAATGTATACATAATGTAATATTAATATATATAATATTGTAATATTAATATATATTAATATTAATTATATATTTTATATAAATAATATATAAATATTATATATTATTTATATATTAAGTATATATTAATATATTTGTTAATATTAAAAATTAATATATTAATATTAATTATATATTAATATTACAATATTATATATATTATTACATGTGTATTATACCATATTATATTGTGTATATATACCCTATATATGGTGTGTGTATATATATATGTATATATACACAATGTAATACTAATCAGCCTTACAAAAGAAGGTAATCCTGTCATTTGCAACAACATGGATGAACCTGAAGGATATTATGTGAAATGAAAGAAGCCAGAAACAGAAAGGCAAATCCCACATAATTTCACTTATAGGTAGAATCCAAAAATGTTGAGCTCATAGAGGCAGACATTAATGGTGATTTCCAGGAGCTGGGTGGGAGGAAGGTTTGGAGAAGTTGGCCAAATGTATATTTTAAATATGTTCTCATCAACTTCCTCAAATTTATTAGTACCGAAAATTTTAACAAATCACTTTAAAAATATTTTAACCCTAAAAATACTTTCATCATACATTTGAACCATTTTTATAACCAAATAGTGTTAAAGAAAAACTGATTTTAAGCCAAAGTAATTTAGTAATTCCAGCATCAGTTAGGCCTTTAGAACTGTGCACTAACCTTTTCATGAGTCAGTAAGCAGCTTTCATTCCAATTCCAGTAGCAGCTGTTGAAATAGTGTAGCCTCCATAGGTCTTCATCTCATCTCACCTTCTGAATATGGTGAGATGATGGTCTTTCTGATAATGGTCTGAAATCATAAGTTTGGAGACTTTAACATCAAATTGAGGAGCGGAGGGAGGGGACATACCTCACACAATATATTAATCCTTACTTTCCAATTAAAATCCCATCTCCATCCTCAATCATCCTCATCTTTTGCCTTTCTTTTATTGAAGAAAGAAGCATTCAATCTTTATTCGTGCATTTTCTCTGGCCTACATTTCTGCCTTCTCCATGATCTTGCTTCACAAAATATCTTAAATCTCTGCTAATACAGCAGCTCCTTTAACATAGCCTGGAAACATATTCAAGTCTTCCTTCTAAAATTAAAATTAAAATTAAATAGAATAAAATAAAATAAAATAAAAAGACCAAAAGAAGCAGAGGTTAAAAGAAATCTTTGTACTCTTTACTTAGAAATTTATTGGAACACTTTATTGACTTAGTTTTTACAGATATCACATAACAAACTAATTAATTTGTCATACTTTGTATCTTCCATCACTTGGTAATTAATGAAGCATTTGACACAATGTTATACCTTTTTCTGAATATTAGAAAAGGTTATTGGTTATCGAACGTATTTTCACATAATAATAACAACACATATTCACTGAAGAAATGATAACATAGCAAAAATTTATGGTAATAAAAATAATCTCAAAAGCACCATGAGAGATAACAACTGTTAAAATTCTGATAACTTCTTAATAATTATCTTACTATCATCGTTAAAATGTGTTGTTTATACAAATTTTATTATAATTTATTTTTACTACATTTCCCTGCATTACAAAATTATTCACAAAACATACCTTTTAATGCCTGCATAGTTCCCCATCATTTGTATGTATCTCACAGTGGGATTAAATAGTTCCTTGATAATGAAAATAAAGCCATTAACATTCCTTCATCATCATAAATTATGCTGTGATAACCATTTCTATGTATCATTTTTGTCCCCATTTCTTGTTAAACAATCAAAATATATAAGTATATTTAAGTCTCACACATCTAAATTGCTTTCTATAAAGATCTAGCAATATGTACTCTAGGAAAATATCTATCTCATTAGACTCACTAGAAAATGAATATATTCAATTCAAAAATCTTTGCTAATCTGGCAGGCAAAATGATATCTTGTTGCTAAAGGAAATGTTAGACTTAATTACTTATGAAACAGAAAGTTACATATTTATAAACCAATCATGATTACTTTACTGTGATTGATATACTTACATGAATTTTTTGCTTTTTCTACATGATGTTTGTATTTTTCTTATTGATTCATAAGCTAATTGTGTATGTGCATACATATGTGGATATATATACATATTCATATATATGTGCACATATATATCATATATTTTAAAATATTTTCTGAGTTTTCAAATGTTCAAATATTCTATTCTATTTTTAATAAATTTTGATGTATAGAAAATTAAATTTTCTTTTTTATTGCTCCAGTCATTCTACATTTATAACTTTAATTTTTTTCTTTAACTTAGTTGTCAAAAATTGTATGTATTTATTATGTATGCTTTTTGATATACAGAAATTTTAAAATTATCCTTTTTATCTTCTTCTATCACTTAATTTTAAAAGCCTTCTCTCAAGAAATTTGAAAATGTTACTTTTCCTTCTGATTTCATATGTCTTTTTTCATAATATCCATTAAATGTTACCATTTTTTTCCGTGTGGAGAAAATACTTAAGATCTATTCGCTCAGCAAATTTCAAGTGTACAATAGAGTATTATTATCCATAGTCTCCATAATGTACATTAGATCTCTAAAACTCATTCATTCAATGTAACTGAAACTTTATACCCTTGATCAACATCTCCCCACTTTCCTCCCATCCCCTGTCCCCAGTAACTATCATTCTACACTCTGCTTCTATGAATCCAACTTTTTTAGATTCAATATACCGGTGTGATCATGCATGCAGTATTTTTCTTTCTGTGTCTGGCTTATTTCACTTAGCATAATATCCTCTGGGTTCGTCTATGTTGTCACAAATGGCAGGATTCCCTTCTTTTTGAGTCTGAAAAGTAGTCCATTGTATATACACATCACATTACTTAATTCATTTTTCTGTCAGTGAACACTAAGGTCATTTCCTATTGTGAATAATGCTGCAGTGTACATGACTGCAGCTATCTCTTCTAGATACTGATTTTCTTTTCATTTAATATATACCCAGAAGAGGGATTGCTGGATCATATGGTAGCTCTATTTTAAATTATTTGAGGAAATGTCGTACTGTTTTCCATAACAACTGCAGCAATTTACCTCCACCAACAGTGTGTAAGGGTTCCCTTTTCTCCAAATTCTCATCTATATAATCTTTTATCTTTTTATGATAGACATCCTAATGAGTAAAAAATTATATCTTCTTGTGGTTTTGATTTTCATTTCCCTGATGATTAGTGACATTGAGCATTTATACATATCCCTGTTGGCAATCTGTATATCTTCTTTGGAGAAAGGTATACTCAAGTCATTTGCCCATGTTTTTATTTATGTATTTATTTTGCTACTGTATGAGTTTCTTATATATTTTGAATATTAAACCTTTATCATATATATGGTTTACAAATATTTTCTCCCATTCTGTAGGTTGCCTTTTCTATTTGTTGATTATTTATTTTGTTGTAAGAGAGCTTTTTAGTTTAATGTAGTCCCACTTGTTTATGTTTGCATTTGTTGCCTGTGCTTTTGGTGTCATATCCATGATATCATTTCCAAGACCTACACCAAAATGCTTGTTGTCTAATTTTTTTCTGGAAGTTTTATGGTTTTAGGCCTTACTTTAACTCTTTAATACATTTTCAGTTAACTTTTCTCTGTTGTATAAGGGTCAAATTTCATTTTTTGCATGTGGATATCCAATTTTCCCAGGATTCTTTATTTAAGAGACTATTTTTTCAGATATATGTACATATATGTATATACTATTTGTATGTATACATATATATGAAATAATAGTCATATAGTATATAGTATATACAAATGTATATACTATTTGTATGTATACATATATATGAAATAATAGTCATATAGTATATAGTATATACAAATGTATATACTATTTGTATGTATACATATATATGAAATAATAGTCATATATATGAAATTTGACTGTATATACATGGGTTTATTTCTGTGCTATGTATTCTGTCCCGTTCATCTATGTATCTGTTTTCATGGCAGTATTCTACTCTTTTGATTAGTATAGATTTGTAATATAATTTGAAAACAGGAAACATGATGACCCCAACTTTCATTTCTTCTTTCTCAAGATTGCTTTGACTATTTGGAGTCTCTTGTGGTTCCATAAGAATTGTAGGATTGCTTTTTTCTTTTTCTGTAAAAAACTTCCATTGGAATTATGATAAAAATTGCCTTGGTTCTCTAGATGATAATTTAAAGACTTTTGAAAGGAAGTATTGCTAAAGGAATAGAGATGAAGCTGTTTTCAAATGATGTGCTTCTTTCACATTGCTTGACTGTACCAAAACATCTCATGTGCCCCATAAATATATACACATACCATGTACATACAATAATTAAAATTAAAAAATGAAAAATAGCTACAAATTAGATATTTGAGTGAAACTCCAAATTAGGTGTCTTAAGAAAAGATGGTGTGTATGTGTGTGTGTGCATGTGTGTTGTGTGTGTGTGTTGTGAGGGAAGAAGAGAATATGAACTGATTAATGTTTTTTAGATCCAGGAAATAGGTAGTGCATGAATCCGATATGCATAAAAGAAGACAAGTTTGCTGTTTGCTTGGTAGATTTTTCTCCATTCCTTTGCTTTTTACCTGTGGGTGTTCTTGCATGTGGTATGCATCTCTTGAATATAGCATATCATTGTCTCTTGCTTCTTAATCCAATCCAACTCACTTCTCTGTGCCTTTTAATTGGGACATTTAGTCTGTTTACATTCAAAGTTAGTATGATATTTGTAGATTAGTTCCTATTATCAGGTTGTTAGCTGGTTATTACGCAGACTTGTTGTGTGATCACTTTATAGTGTAACTGGTCTATGTACTTAAGTGTGTTTTTGTGGTGGTCAGTAAATCTTTCCTCTTCATCTCTCCATGTTTAGCACTCCCTTCAGGACCTCTTTTATATATATACACTTTCAGTTTTGGGATACATGGGAAGAACGTACAGGTTTGTTACATAGGTATGCACGTGCCATGGTGATTTGCTGCACCCATCAACCTGTCATCTACATTAGGTATTTCTCCTAATGCTATCCCTCCCCTAGCCCCCAACCCCCCAATAGGCTCTGGTGTGTGATGTTTCCCTGCCTGTGTCCATGTGTTCTCATTGTTCAACTCCCACTTATGAGTGAGAACGTGAGGTGTTTGCTTTTCTGTTTTTGTGTTAGTTTGCTGAGAATGATGGTTTCCAGCTTCATCCATGTCCCTACAAAGGACATGAACTCACATCCTTTGTTATGGATGCATAGTATTCCATTGTGTATATATGCCACATTTTCTTCATCCAGTCTATCATTGATGGGCATTTGGGTTGGTTCTAAGTCTTTGCTATTGTGAACAGTGCTGCAATAAACATACATGTGCATGTGTCTTTATAGTGTAATGATTTTTAAACCCTTACGCATATATCCAGTAATGGGATTGCTGGGTCAAATGGTATTTCTGGTTCTAGATCCTTAAGGAATCACCACACTGTCTTCCATAATGGTTAAACTAATTTATACTTCCACCAACAGTGTAAAGTGTTCCTATTTCTCCACATCCTCTCCAGCATCTATTGTTTCTTGAATTTTTGATGATCACCATTCTTACTGGCATGAGATTGTATTTCATTGTGGTTCTAATTTGCATTTTTCTAATGACCTCTAAGACAGCTCTGGTGGTAAGGAAATCCCCTAGCATTTGCTTGTTTGAAAAGGATCTTATTTCTCCTTCTCTTATGAAGCTTAGTTTGGAGGTGGATGCTGGCCTCTGTGTGTGCTTTCACAACAGGGGCAGTTGCTGCTTGGTTGTGGAGCCAGGGTTGCCAGTGTCCCTGTGCATGTTTGGTCTAGCAGTGGCCCCACAGGTGGGCTGTGGAGGGGTGGGGTGTGCTCACACTGGCTGCAGTGTCATAGTGGGGTGCATGCACACATTCACACCAGTTGAGGAGGGAAAGCAAGGCCCACCCCCATGCATGCTACAAAGCAGTGTTAGGGAGTGGCCATGGGTGATTGTGTGCCAGCAAGGTGTTGTGGAGGAGACTGCAGGAAGGGGAGGGTGCAGGTAGGCTGGTGCACATCATCTGAGTCTGCTCTCCTGGAGCTCTTTGATTGTCAGGCACAGCCTGCTAGAGAAGGAACTATGACAAAAGCTCCTGAGAAGCATCCTGGTTGGGCATCTGAGGCTGCACTGCAAGCAGATACAGCAGGCTAGCATCCCTGGAGAAGCCAGGAGACAGGGGGTGCGCAGATTGAACTGGTCGCTTCTCATGGGCAAAACCACCCTGCTCTGTCCAGGTCCAAGAGTACCCCTATGGATAAAGTCTCCTAGAGGAGTTTGGTGAGCACTGGAGGATAGGCATCCCTGGGCATGCTCCACTGCAGATGTTCCCACACAAAACTGTCTGGGCTCTGCACAGGTTGGAGTCCTGCCTCTACTACATCTCTAAGCAGCTTTCCATGCCGGCTCCAGTGTCCTTGAGGGTTGTAGAATCTCTTGCTCCAAGGATTTCAGAGATCCATGGCAAGAGTTGGTTGTTCCTTGCCTGTTTGACTCACCCCTTCCCCAGGAGGCATTAGGGGTCAGGAATAAATCTCATGCACAGCAGTCCTGTGCAGAGAAGCATACACAGCTTCCTCCCTCTTTAGCTCTGCTTCTGTGTCCTCTCTTCATCCACTCTCAATGCCTTTCCTCAAAAGATCTGCTCAGAGAGTGCCAGTCTCCCCAATGCCCCAGGTTTTTAGTGGCAGTTGTTCCCCCTGGCTGCATCTAGTCAAGCATCTTGAATCAGGTTCCTCAGCTTGTTTGTTTGGTATCTACTTCCTTGGCAAGTTTCTTATTCATTTCCTAAATTAATTTTATGATTTCTTTGTATTAGTTTTCAGGTTTCTCTCGGATTTTATTGATCTTCTTTAAAATCAATATTTTGAATGCTTTATCTGGCATTTAGAAAATTTCATTTGGGTTAGGATCAATTGCTAGAGAATTACTATGCAACAATAGAAATGTTTAATTATTAGTCGTATTCAATATATTCTTATAGAAATGATAAACCTATTGCTTAAAATGGTTAAGCCCCTAACTGTATTTATTCATGCATCAGATAATGTATTTAAAAATCTTCAATAAAATGTTTACAGTAGCTATACTACTTTTCTCATTTTTGAACAAAGAGAAAAAGAAGATGAAAAAAACTTTCAAGAAAAGTTATTTCTAGTATGTTGCCTCAGTTGATTCAATCAACATGTTTAATTAATGTGGGCAATGATAGAGGCATTTTTAATGAAGGCACATTAGCATTAAGGTGATAAACTTATCCTGCTCGCTTATGTACTATCTTTACACCTACCACAATCAGGACAGGAATAATTAAGCAATGAGTCTAGAATTTTTTCCCAGGAATTTCAATAATAGTGTGGGGCTTATTGAGTGTTTATAAAAGCAAAAGTAAGGAGAGAATAGAGAATAATATAATCCCTCATACTAGGAGTAAAACAATTTTTGAAATTAATTATTCAAATAGTCTGTCTATATTGATACAAATACTGGGTTATATGTACAGTTCTTTATCTGTTACAATACCAGTACAGGTAACCCTAAGTTTAAATCCCAATTTATTTAAACATGCCTTATAATCATATTTAATTTTGAAAACAGTCACTCTCTATGTTGTGATTTCAGATGTACAAAATCATTCTCTGTCTAACAATATTTGTTCAAGGAAACCTGCAGGCTGTCTGGAATATTTATCAAGGCCACTCATTTATGGTTAAATAAAACAAGCCTTTTTTGGAATACACATATGTTTTCTGAGAAAGTTAGCACACCATCATTACTATTCATTATTAACAACAAAAACAATTAAATGTTATTCATATGCCTACTATGGACAAAATACTGGGGCAGATTTTGTATGTTATTCTAAAACAGAATATCATTTATTTGGGGAAAAAATGAAATTACACAATGTCCTATGGAGGAAAGAATTCTAAGGATTGACTGATTATGAAACAAGACAGTCTCAAGTTAGTCCAAATTGAAACACTGGTGTTACAATAGAAACTACTAGGCCGGGCGCAGTGGCTCAAGCCTGTAATCCCAGCACTTTGGGAGGCCGAGACGGGCGGATCACGAGGTCAGGAGATCGAGACCATCCTGGCTAACACGGTGAAACCCCGTCTCTACTAAAAAATACAAAAAAAAAAAAAACTAGCCGGGCGAGGTGGCAGGCGCCTGTAGTCCCAGCTACTCGGGAGGCTGAGGCAGGAGAATGGCGTAAACCCGGGAGGCGGAGCTTGCAGTGAGTCGAGATCGCGCCACTGCACTCCAGCCTGGGTGACAGAGCCAGACTCCGTCTCAAAAAAAAAAAAAAGAAAAAAGAAACTACTCTTAAATTTTGCCCTTTTTAAAAGTTGCATGCCATATCTAGCATCTGAAAATGGAGAGGTTTAGTTTGCTTGTTTGTTTGTTTTGACACTACATATGTTAGTTTCTAAAAATAGGTCTTCAAATAGACACATGTTGAGATGTAACTAAGGTTACAAAGACAGACAGTGCAGCCTGTCCTGAATAAGTCAAGATTTTATGCCCAGAGAAGGATCTTTTTCATCGAGGGAATGACTTGAGAGCCCCATGGACCCAACTCAGGGGTCATGATGAGATTAAACCAAAAGGAACATGAAGGGAAGTTAAAATCATAGTTAATTTTATTCACCAATAAGATGTGGGACAAGTCTTGCAGAATTAGTTTTCTAAAGAATTAACACCTACTTAACATTTAATTTAGTAGGGAGACAAAAAGTATTAGTTTGCATTTTGACATTTACTCTAATCCACTGAACTGCAATAAAGTTAACTTGTGTGAAAGTTACAGCCAAAGAATCCTGAAACTTTCATGCTGAATCAGCAAAGCAGGTGAACTTTGGCTCTTAACATCAAGCTGTTTGGAAGAAGAGAAAGGGGAAAGAAGAGACGTTGAAGAAGCCTATATATCTAATACTTAGCAGCCTCAGACTTTTAGAGGTTTACTAGACCAAGCTTTATAAAATGATCTTACAGTTTTCTTTTTTTTTTTTTTTTGAGACGGAGTCTCGGTCTGTCGCCCAGGCTGGAGTGCAGTGGCGCAATCTCGGCTCACTGCAAGCTCCGCCTCCCGGGTTCACGCCATTCTCCTGCCTCAGCCTCCCGAGAAGCTGGGACTACAGGCGCCCGCCACCGCGCCCGGCTAATTTTTTTTTTTTTTTCTATTTTTAGTAGAGACGGGGTTTCACCATGGTCTCGATCTCCTGACCTTGTGATCCACCCGCCTCGGCCTCCCAAAGTGCTGGGATTACAGGCCTGAGCCACCGCGCCCGGCCGATCTTACAGTTTTCATATTCGACATTTCTAATGATTATATTTGTGTAAATAATTTTGCCTGAGCTTTTATCAATATATGAATAAAACGTGTGCTTAGCGAAAAAGATTATTGTACTTTACAGATGCCTATTAGCCAATTCAAAATTTGCAACTTGGTAACTATTGTCATAAAGTTATAAAAGCTGATTTCAGGATGTTAAATGACAGAATTCTAAGTTTGAACAGTTCTCCAGCTCAACTCCAAGTCACACCCATTTATGTTGTACCTTAACAAAATCAGACATCTTGGTTCCTTTGTTAAAAAGGAAGATGGAGCAGGGAGACACGAGAGGAGGAAATAGACAGAAGTTAGGGCATTGTTGGCTAAGCACTATGGAAATTTTATATTCTGGGATTGCCTCTGCCTGAGAGGCATAGCATAGACCTACAGGTTGTTAGAGTGGACAAGTGGAAACAATGACAGGGCAGCAGTCCTCAGAGATAAACACAGAAGAGTAAAGGGGCAAAGGAGAGGAGAAAAGAACGGACACTGATGTGATTTTCCAGTAGTTAGACAATAAAAAATGTAAATTCTAGAAGCCAACAAAGACAATTATCCTATGTTTTAAAAGCTATTAAACTGTCTTATTTAACAATGTAGTGTAATGTATTCTAACATATAAGGACATATTTCTTTGAGCAGAAATTTGCATAGACTATTCCATTTTATCTCATTAAAATTATCAACAAGTAATTTTAAAATTCTAATACACACTGCATATAAAGAAGCTGCCATGCAAAGCAAATTAGGCAGACATTCTCTGGCCTTTATGATCTTACATTTTAATGGGCAATAAATTAACAAAAAACCACAGGGTAAAAGTCAATGAATGCTTGTATCTGTAGGAGTGTCCCTGCCCGTAGTCCCCATTGGCTGAAACCCAAACACAGGAATCAGGAGAAGCTGAAGAAATACAGTACATATCATTCTAAGTACTTATCTCCAAACAAAAAGCAAATGTAAGACTCTTAATAACCATATCTGGCTAGCCCAATAGTTGGGCAAAGAGTCCTTTGTTGTATATTAACATTAAGAATGCATTCCGACAACTGTAATATCCCCAATGGAAATAAGTCAGTATATTAAGCTTGAGGCATTGTGATTCTGTTTTCTTTTGATTTATTTTTTTTTAAACAGATTTTTCTACAAGAATCTCTGCACATCTGGCCTGTGATATAGTTCAGTTGGTTGAAGCTAAGGTCATCAGACATCCTTTATTTTAATAAGATCTCAAACTTCAAAAGAATACTCTCATGAGACGAACATTTCTAAATCAAAATCTTAGATAATATTAGATAACCAGAGTGTGCTCAGGTGGAAAGAATGTCCCAAAAGAGAAAACGTAGGTTTAAGTTAATTGTCACTCTGTCGTAAAGCATTTTTCTTCTGTTGGGAAACAGCATTGGGGGCCTATAGAGATTTCTCTATGTTCATTTCTCACTTACAATGGGCTGCCAACACTGACTCAAACTCTAAAGATTAACAATGTACACTCTACTTGACCCCCACCCAAAAGTGACAAGGAGAAATGAAAATGTCAGAACAGAATTTAACTATTGTGGGAAGGAAACTTATTGCCCTTAATGAAAAGACACAGGCATTTTATTTGCTAGAAGGAAATTGCAGCGACTGAAAAGATATAAATACAATTTGCTTAAACTACAGAAACAGTTAACTTAATTAGTTTGGAAACAGGAAATTTTGATGATTCTAATAAAATGTACTCTTTCCTGTTCTACAGTGCATAATTCAGTCTGCAATGATTTCCTTTATTACACGTATCAGCTGCAATCCTCTTATGCAGCTGACCCTCATTAAT